>NW_025785679.1:0-20596 GCF_021130785.1 Homalodisca vitripennis
TTACCGGTTAAGTCTGCTTGAGAGTTGGGTCCCGGAATGAAGTGATAGACATCCAAGTGAAAGGTAACAGAAAATAGGGTCCCGTGATGGGTTGCGTGGGATAAGAGTATATAAAGTACTTCGTAGAAATTAGGTGTCCAGGTATTGAAACATATGCACGGGCATTGATCGGCAAATAGTAGTCGCTCAGAAGGTACGCCTCGTGTTATAAGCTGTTAGCTTGAGACTAGGACCTCGGGATGAGAATATCCTGTTGGGAAAGTACTCGGTAAATATTAGCATTACACTTTCAGGTAATGTATGAATATTTGTCAGTAAAATGAGAGTGCCGTGTTAGGCCTGGTTTTTTTTTAATGGGGACCTCAGTATGTTAGAAATTGAACGAAATGCAAGTTTGAATCCTTCGAAGGTAAGGCTAACTAAGATTGTGCAATATGCTCGGTAAATACTCGTATATGGAGATTAATACGGTAAAGGTGTTAACTATATGTGTGGGAACCAGTGCAGGGTATTAATGGTGGGAAGACAATTTTCGAATGTGACGTTACGCGTAGTAAACACTTTACAGTGTGGAGTCGTGGAGTATGTGTAAGGGCTAAGAGACGTGGTGTACGACATATTATATGGACGCCTGTTGGACTTTGTGGATACTAGTCGGTAATGTGTAGGTGGTCTAAATTGGGTATGGGTGATACCCCTGGGTAGGAGTACGGTAGGCAGTTGGAAAGTGTTGTTGTCCCGTCAGTGTGAGGGTGAGGGCCTGAAGACGCTTGGGTACACGAGAGAGATGGGAGGCTATAGGCGCATACACGCGTAAAGGTCGGGGAGTTAGAAATCGTAGTGTGTGCAATATCCGTAGTTAAGAGTCGAGGTATGGGAGACAATAGGAAAGTGTGAAGCCTCTGCAGGATCCGTTAGAAAAGTAGGTCTTAGCATGTCCAGGAGACGGGCTATTGCAGGCCTATGTGGTACATTGGTCGGTAAAATGTAGATGATCAAAATCTGGGTATAGGCTTTATGCCTGACTAGGAGTGGAAAGTGTGGGGCCTCGTAGGGTGCGGATGAGGGCCGAAGACGCTTTGGGTACACGAGAGAGAGAGGTGAGAGGCTATAGGCGTATACACATGTAAAGGTCGGGGAGTTAGAAATCGTAGTATGTGCAATATCCGTGGTTAAGAGCCAAGATATGAGAGGTAATAGGCTAGTGTGAGGTTTCTGTAGCGACCATTGGAAATGCAGGTGTAGGTCCGGGAGACGGGCGATTGCAGGCTTATGTGGTACATTGGTCGGTAAAATGTAGATGATCAAAATCTGGGTATTGGCTTTATGCCTGACTAGGAGTGGAAAGTGTGGGGCCACGGCAGGGTGCGGATGAGGGCCGAAGACGCTTGGATACACGAGAGAGGTGGGAGGCTGTAGCGTATACACACGTAAAGGTCAGGGAGTTAGAAATCATAGTATGTGCAATATCCGTGGTTACGAGCCGAGGTATGAGAGGTAATAGGATAGTGTGAGGTTTCTGTAGGGACCATTAGAAATACAGGTGCAGGTCTTAGCATGTCCAGGAGACGGGCGATTGCAGGCCTATGTGGTACATTGGACTGTAAAATGGTCAAAATCCGGGTATGAGCGATACGCTCGGGTAGGAGTAATGGAGGCAATCGAAAAGTGTAGGGTCTCGGCAGGGTGAAAGCACACGATTAAAATTTTGTATGTCGACATTCAGGATAAGAGGTAGGCGATCAGAGTACCGATTTGGGTATAAGTTGGAACCCTGTGAGGGACTGTTCAGGTGTGGGTCTGTAAGAGACGGGGGGTATAGATGGGCGGCTAGGTCCTGGAGTGGAGTGTTATAAATAACAGTGTGGGCAATATATGTGGTTAAGAGCCCTAAGTATTGGAGGCATTTGAAATGTTTGGGCAGGGGCCGTTAGAAATGTGGGTGCGGTTTTTCATGCACTCCGGTACTCGAAAAGATGGGTGACGGAATATGTCGTGCATGGCCGGTAAAGGTTAGGCGGTCAAAATCCGGGTATTGGCGTTACGCCAGGCTCCGAGTACGGGGGTAGTAGGATAGTGTCGGACTCCGGTAGGAGCCATCAGATACGCGGGTGCGGGTGTTAAGACTCTCAGGTACTCAAAAAGGTGAGTGTCAATAGGCGTCGACACGGGACCTGTGGACGGGTGGTTAAGCAGTACAGAAAGTCAGAGATAAAGAGGTGTGTGACAAACAGGAAGTCTAGGTTGAGATAAGTCGTCGGAAAACAGGAAGTCTGTGGTTAGGAAACACCGAAATGTATCTCCCATAAGAGACAATGCTAAAATAACTCCATAAGAGCCCATGTTAAAATAACTCCATAAGAGCCCATGTTATGAGCGCTCATTTCTGCGCGAGGTCTACTAATATTTTACAAGAAGAATAAATCTAATTGGTTAAGCCCGTTTTGGAGATGAGCGCTTAGAAATCTATTATGCGACTCTTATTTATTTATGAGATTACAATTATAAATTAGTAGAATTCTGATGTGATGTGTGGAATTTTTACGCCAGTGTTCGTAAACAGGCTAGTTGTAGTCAATGTTAAATTTGTGAAAACCAAAAAACACTGAATATTAAACGAAGGACTCATGCTAAAATCATCCCCAATATTATAATATAATTCATTTTTTTTATAAATGCCTTATTAATACTTATATTCGTGCAATTATCTTATGAACTGAGGGTTTTTCCCTTAATTCACAAATTTATATTTCATACAAAATTTATTGTATGTGATTTTAATCTAGTCATTAACTAACATTTAACGTAAAAAATAAATGTCTATATTAGGTGGCTAATAAAATAATAAATATTGAATATTACATATTTTCTTTTTTTAATAACGATTTTTTAATATATACAAAAAAGAGTACAGATTTACTTATACTAATACGCTGGATTGATTAGGTATAACATTATTATTCGATTACTACTCACGATTTTACATAACTTCGTTAAATACTTAAAAGTAAATTATTTTTTTAATAATATTTAACATTACAAATTAAAAATAAGGAAAAGAAGATTAAATTTATTTTAATGTTATTGGAAAGTTCGTTTACGGAGTAAATTCCCCTTAAGCAAAACCTTTTAGGAGAAGAAGATATTCAATTCTGTTGGAATAGATACTAAATATTTCCTTCTAAATCTATATCTATACTCTATCTATATTCAGAGTTTTTTTTGTAAAACTGTAAATCTATGGATAGATTTAGAGTTTAATATGAAATGGGTATCCATTGATTTTCATCATTATTGCTCATATTGTTTTCTTATATTTGTTTCGTATTATAACTTATTAACAACTACCAAACAAGCATCTGAGTCAAAAGGTAATTAGACTTTTTAAAATTAAAACTATTAAATTACGTCAAAAATAATCATATATTTAGTGTGAGGTATTTCTTATATACTTTATTCTTAGTTTATTTGTTAATGTTGGGTGTTTTGTTAATGTTGTTTCCAAAAAACTTGGATGATAGGAGTGATAGCCACTACGTAGTACTTTATACTGTTATTTGGTATGTAAGAGATAAAAGCTTCTTTCAGAGCAACGCAAGGTTACACCACAAAGCTTTATTCCCTAAAAATTCCTCAAACAGGTTTCTTTGACAGTAATCAGAGACAAACGAAGAAGATATACACACAAAAATACAAGAGCCCTTTGGTGTAATTGTGAAATGACGATGAGCTTGCGGTTGTTCATTCTAGATTCTTTTATTACAGGGCTTTCTGTGTTCAAAAATATTCTCCTTTGTTACAGTTAAATTTAAACCGGGCGATTAAGTAGGGCAAAGCTTAATTTTTTATCAAATTTCTATTACATTTGAATCAACTACTTTCACTTATTAATCTTCGGTTACCTTTGAATCCTACGTAGTAATTTACTATTTATCTACACTGATGAAAATCCCTTGGGAAAAATCAAGAAAAACTTACTCCAGTTAATGTAATTTATATTTGAAGAATTTTTTTATATAAAACACTATATATATATTTCTTTTTAAACCTTCCATACCAGCAACGATAATACGTCAGCTCATAGATTCACTATTGTTAGGGGGTCTTTGAGTTGTTTACTTCAAGATTTTAATTTTTATCCTTTAAATGGAATAATGGTCAGGGCCTGCGACCTTATTGTGGACGAGTAATGATAATTTAATTGTAATAACCATACAGCGAGCTGTACATTCGTTACAAATTTAATTCTTGCATTTTATACACAGAACAAAATTTGAAAGGTGCTTCCTCAAGGTAATGAATTTTAAAAAGGGATTTGATGAGAGTTTATTGAACGTTTTTCGGAAATCGTTCAGACAATTTAAATTTAACGAAATAAAACATGGTATACTCCAATACAGTAAAGTTTTGTGTTTTGGCAGGTGTCATTTAGTTCGAATGGGTTTTATTTAATTCGATCGGGGTCGTTGCGTTCAGGGCAGTATTTTTTGACGAGTTGTTATACAAAATTATTTCGTTCATTTGCTTTTCTAACGTGATCTTTCAATGAGGATAGGGATATTTGTTTATAACTAAACAAATGTATTTAATATGTGTATTGTATCACGACATATTGTACCAATTTTATTATGTGTTATAGTATTTTATAATTGCCCCCAAAGGACAAACGGTTGGGAAATAAATGTACGGCAAGTTTTGAGTATTTTTTTTTGTTTTTTATATATTGTTTTTTTTTTTAAAGCGGAGGATGCATTGAAAGACGAATTAATATGTGATCTATTTATAATTCAATACCTTTAAAAAAATTACACTCTACAAAATCCTGATCACTGGCCACACTCGTAATGCTGCCTGACCTCAAGACTAACTTTCACCACATTTAAACATATCAAAAACATTTTTTAACACCAACTTTGTCAAATAAATCTATACATAAGAATTCTGTGCATGTGCGCTTATTCCAAATCATACATTTAATACAATGTTTAAAATAACTATGGATGTTACGGGCGATTTCATTCAGTGGTCCATACACCAAATATAATGTGTCATTTAACTTGGACGACTTCTTCTCCTACTAATTTAAGTTACAGGCGGAAATGAAAAATAAAAATAAATAAAACAAGTCGCTGTTCTTTGGTTGGTAGAGGTTTGATGGACGTACACTCTTTAGAAAACATTTGGTACTCGTAACACTAACTGAAAAAAGTAATCAGATAACAATTAAATTTTCCTCACTTCAAGGCCCAATAAACCTCAAGCAGACACACGAAATCCAGGAACTCTAACAAAGGTGGCTATTTAATTACAAGAATGTAGAGATAGCGATACCTGGATTAATCCTATTTTTAATGATCTAATTGTATATGGTAAAAGTAATTAGGTAGTTATTAAGTTACTTAAATTACACATTGATGCGCTTAAGGTACTATATGTCTACATTACAGATATTACAATACTATCTTGTCCTAAAAATACAACCTACATGGGTTTTAATTGAAATTTATACAGACTCTTTTCCTATAAGAAATAAATCTAATTCGCCTGTCACCTGTATTCTATATGATAATTTGAAATTATAAATCGCTAATTTCTAAGCAAGAAAAAATTATAATATGATACATATTATAATTTTTAACCGTTTTATACCCTCCCAATGCAAACAAAGCACAAGATTACTATAGCTAACGATCCAATTTGTTGTGACCGAAAATTTCTCTTTAGAGAAAACCATGCAGTGATTAATTAATGCGAATGATTTTATCATTGATTAGATTATATTTATTTAATATTGAAAACATATGTTTGCTATATTGAACAATTCAATTTTACTAATTTTATAGCTCTTACGTCCACGAAAATGAAAATTAGAAGGTGGTACGACTTCGTATGTTGGTTGGGTAATCATAATAATAAACAATAAATTAAAGAATGATACTATCTTCTAAGTACAAGAAAATTTTCTATTTGTTTTGTTATTGCTGGCCACTGTTAACTTGATTAACTGGAGAAATAAATCTTATGTTATTCTCACGTCACTAATAGCTTGCTAAGTTTCTAACCAAGAGTTATACGACGAAATACGTTACTAATACCATTATGGGTTCAATATTTGCTTGGCCATATGCTTTGTCAATATTGTTGGTCATTCAATTAATAATTTATTTACACCGTTATACTTCAATTTTGTTTGAACAGTTAGTGTTTTATTTATTGATTGGAATATTCAATGATGATGTGCATAGAAGTGAAATAATGTTTTTATGTAATTCCTGATTTGTGGGTGTCTCAATAGACTGGTATTATTTGTTACTTTAACAGAGATTTTATTTGTGTGTTGGGTTAGTTATGCATCTATGAAAGAGATTGCATTTGAGAATTCGAAACTTAGTGTTCATGTTTCCTGTATTATTGAACAATGGAAAGTGTCAAAAAGAGTCTTCGTACATTTTAATCAAGTACTATCACTAATGCAAACAATTTATAAAACAATATATTGTACACCACTAGGGGTTTTGGAGTTGAATAAACCACTCTGCTACAAACAAAAAGTCTATGATAATGTATGGTTGTCCTGTCCTGTTTGTCTCTGAGGGAATTTGAATTAAGCTCCGCTCCCTGGACGTCTGTTCTGGAACGTTTCCAGCAAATTGCACTTAGTGTCACTGTCATGATTTATACCGAGCTTCCACGGTCTAGTCAAAAACACGCGAATACGGAAGTGTTCTGTTGGTGTCTTTTTGCGCCGTACTCCAGTTCAGTAAGTCTCGTACGTAGTCGAAGAGAAAAAGTTGCTGTTTCAATAGGGTTAACATATAAGTAGTATAACTTTCACTGGAGCACATCTTAGGTTATTTAAGGTAATTTATAAATCTTGGATCTCTTTCGGTGCGGTAATTGAAAATCATAATTACTGACGAGACAGTGCAGGAAAAATAAATTTGTTATTATTCTAAGTAAACATTATGACATTCCAATATGTGAGATTGTAACATATTTAACATAAATATCCTTAAAATGTCTCGAAAACTATTTTACCTTGCTTTAAAAATTTATAGAGCATCATTTCAAAACAGAAGAAATTATTTGAATGCAGGTCTAATAGTTCAATGGATTTGGACGGAACTCAATTCAACCGTACCGCCTAATAGCCAGGCACATTAGATCTTTTGTCTTCTGGCTGGAGTAAATATTTACGCAAGATTATGTCTGCCTGTCCATATTTCTGTAACAGACACATTTATTTACGTTTAAAATGTTAAAACT
The DNA here is from genome assembly GCF_021130785.1 of Homalodisca vitripennis. Taxonomy (NCBI): domain Eukaryota; kingdom Metazoa; phylum Arthropoda; class Insecta; order Hemiptera; family Cicadellidae; genus Homalodisca; species Homalodisca vitripennis. Next base: position 7,267 of record NW_025785679.1, read on the forward strand.
TTTTGTATAATTATAAAGTGCTTAGTTATCATTGGTATGCAGATATTCAAATTACTAAGTTACTATCTAATTTTTATTTTAGATTGCAGCAGGGGATGGGTAAAATCCTTGTAATCCATTTCACATATATTTAAACAGTTTCTCTAAAACTCGTGTTTTTGCTCTAAGATTATTGAAACTGGTTGTCTTTGCTAAGGCAAATGGATTGCAATTTCTTATATCAGAAGCATAATAAAGCTACTGAAGAAGATACATTTAGAATAAAGTTGTATTTGTGATCTTAAGTAGACACATATTTTCTGGGTCAGGGGGGAAATTATATTACTTATACCACCAAAACATTGGAGATAGCAAATAAAATTTTTTAAAATCTTAGTCGTAAAGTCAAATAAAAGATCCGAAAGTAGTCGCTTTTTAATCCAAGTTCGTTTTTGTTGGTATATACCTGTATGTATGTTCTTGATCGGGGCAGAAGTTAAAATCAATTACAGGCACATGAAATTCATTGCATAGAAAAGTAGTCCAAACAGACATAAGTTGAAAATTTTTACCAAATTAGTTTTTGATAAGTGTATATTTATTACACTATATATTCATCCCATTCATTAATGAAAAAAGAACTTAATTAGAACCACTCAAAATTTTATTTATTATTAAATTTCCCAACAATGGATAATGAAACAATATGCAACACCTAATATGTTTACTTATGTTTCAAAGTATTTTAAGAGTTCGTCATATTACTTCATAACTGCTAAGAAAGGCTATAGCCTTTGATTTTGAAAACTCCTTGAGAAGCCTACACTAGTAACTAATGTTTGTTTATAATCAGTTTATTAGTTAGTTTTAAGATGGTTAATGTATTATGGAAGGGCATTACTTAAACATCATATTGAAAATAAATTAGTCTCGTTCAAAATTTCTGCGCACGATTGATCTTATGGCACACAAATGGCTATGTTACAGTAATTGAAATGAATGTAGTCATTACAGTGAATTGTGTGTTTACAGTATTTGCTAGTGGTTTTTTACGTTAATAACGTATAATGAAGAGAAAATTTATATATAAATAGAATAATAGTCCATTTTTAATGATGAAGGAAAATTTTTGATGCGCAAAGAAAATGTAGAGATATGTGTATGAGCATTTAAACCTTGAAAAGAATTATGAGGAATTTATTTCTGGGAATGGGGGTGGCATGGGACAGCTTGTCACGTCGAGCGATCAGTCACAATAGCTCCTCACCGCCTCTCAATAGCCACAACAATATATGTCAGCTCCACAATAGATCGTGAAGGAGGATAATAAGATACGATATACTTTAATATATGACCCTATGATAAATCATCAGCTACTTTCGTTTACTACAAAATTATTACTTCCGTGTTGGTTAAGAATATTTTTATTTTGGTTTTAACATGGCTATACATAAAACAACTCCCCTTCGGCTTGCCCCAGACCCTAGAGATGAGTGCTTCTAAATTCGGGGATTAGTGGAATAGGGTATTATTTTAATATTAGATGAGGTTTCCAAACTTCATGTTTAGCCTTCATATCCCTACTCCGACAATAATAAGGGTCATAATGCTTCGCCAACGCTAGGACAAATTTGTAGCAAAATTAACTTTTTCTCGAGGCAGAATATAACTGGAAGAGATGGAGGTTGTATAAGAAAGTAAAATAAACGTTAAAGGTAAGAAACTGGCCAGAATGTTCAAAAAATTTTGAGTTTAAAGAGTATATTCGAAATACGAGAGATATGAGGAAATACCAAATGACTTTTTCAAGTCACTTCCAGTAAAGATATCACATTCGTCCTCCGACCCACTAGATCCGTTCACGATTGTAGCGATTAGGGTTTTGCTGCCAAAACATTGAAAATAGGTCAAAAAGTAATTGGAAATTTTTTGTTTACCACGTCACTTCATAGTTCCAGGTGAAATTTCTGTTGAGATACGGCTAATTGCCAAATTCATAGAGATTCAGCACATATTTTTTATACCACGAGATTTAATAATAACCCCCATTTAATCATTTGTATAATTATGAAAAACTGTTTTGCCTCTGTCAACTGCAAAGGCTAATTTATGAAGTAAAAAATACAAAAATGTTGGAAATAATCGCTTTTTTAGGAAACCAGTTTGGGATAGAGCAAAATATCGTAAGACCATTTTTGTTGCTCACTTCATTCTAAATAATAGTTTTTCGTCTGATTGTAATAACAAAATGAGGAATGAGGAGCTAGCTCTAACGATTCACTCACTATCGGTCACAAAAAGTCTAAAAAGTGTCATGTATACAAACTTTGGAAATTTTTTAAGGGGGTTTAATGAGCAAATATTTCCAGCTATTAGATTTTTTCCTTGCGGTTTGGAAGAAAAACTAAGTGCGTGCCAAACGTCCTGTGTTCAGCCTTTATAGAAGTGGGTTAGAATTTCGACTATTTTAACAGTCAATGAATTACATTTGTGGCAGTATAAACATATATGTATATATATATATAGAATAAACAGTGCCTCATTTATGAATAACTGAAAAACTAAAATTATAAAAACCTACCAAAAATGTTGTAACTTTTGTAAAATACTTAGGCTTGTGTTCCTTTGAAATTATTTGTAGAATTAAATTATTTACAGACGAAGTGTACTTTGCAGGAATATACGGTATCATGGACATTTGAAATATATGAGTATTATAATATCAGATACTAACTTCATATGACGTGTAGATGATCTCTTTAAGTGTAAAATTCCAAAACAAACTTTAAGCAATCAAAAGGTAAAATTTCAACACGAGCTGACGCCAAGATGAAACCAAAAATGTGATAGTGCCAAATATGATGCCATTAAGCTTTGAGTGACCTTTCTGTGAGGCTTTAACAAGTCATTCCATTCCAATGACGCTTGGTTGATCGAGAAACTGTATGTACTCATATACTCGCTTCTCTAACATATTGTCATACAAGTATTGTATACCTATAAACAAGCTATTTTCCTGGAGTGTTATTTATTAAATACTCTATTCTATATATATTTAGATGTAACATATGCGTAACAATACAATGTATTGGGTTAACAACTACTTATTTATTACCCTTACCAGTGCATAGTTTTTGTAACAAACTCTCTCTTTATGAAAATTTAACTGTTAACAATAAAATTTTATTTTAAAATGCCCATGTTTTTATTTTCCTCGTCTTCAAAATCAATAGATTTAATGAATACCTACCGTTATTAAATGCTATACACATAGTTTACACATTTAAATCACGCATAGTTGAAAAGTCATTATAGGTAATGTGAAAACAGTCTTGAGGAAATATATTATATTATATTTGCTGTTTGTCATATAATTCAATGTAAAAATTTTCAATCCTCAAAACTAAACTATATAAAATTTATAATTTTGTATTGACAAATTGTAAACGTTCCAGAATAATTTTTAGAGGCTAATACTTGAAAATATTTTGTATTTTACCTATCCGCCAAACCCCCAAAATATCCTTTAGAACAATCCATGTCTATGTCGGTATATTTTAGTATCTGGAAATAATGGCAATTAAAAAAAGTTTAAGGCTCCCACATTAATAGTAATAAGGTTTGACCCTAAAACACGCTAAATTAAATATTTACTATCAAATTTTATTAGAATATTTGCTCCTTACAAAAGATATAATTACACTGGTAATAAATTGTAGATTATTTAAACCAAAAAAGTACGTCCTCTTCATTATCTAATTTAAAATGTAACTAAGCACGACGCTTAGGCAATAACTAAACTCTATTCCTGAATTTAAATTTTAAAACGCTGTTAGTAATACAAAAGCTTTGCAACATGTACGCTTTAAAAAAACCTTAGTTGGTGGGTCGTATTCAATATATTAATGCCACGTTAAAATTGGAAACCATAATAATTTTTTACGTTATGGAATTCGTGATTGTTTTTACAATTGCCGGTGAAAAAAATGAACTTACATTCCAATTCAAATCGATATAAAAGCAAAATAAAGGCAAAATCGTTAAAGAGCCTTATAATACATACACATGGCATATGGATTATAGTTATACTAGTATAATCGTCATTGCATGAAGCAGTTTTGCCATGGGTCATCAATTAATAAAGCGGAACTAATCTCCAGAGGCGGTGACTGGTAAATAGGGAAGATGGAGGGAATTGAAAAAGAAACAATATATAGCGGGATGGTGACAAAGGAATATTTAAATTCATTGCTTAATAAACAATTTAAAATGTTAATTTTATGTTTCATATTTCTGTTCATCTAATGAGATAATGATAAAATGTACAAAATAATAATTATATTGTGGACTATGTTTTCAGAATTGTAAATCTTTGCTTCCTGTTCTGTGTGGTTTTTATCCTCTGACGTAATTACAATGCAGGAACAGGGGTTGCGGATCTGAGAGGCCATTTGCTGAGATAGTATAAGTTGTCATTTGTTACTTGAATGATTCACCACTCTTAAAATCACCAACGGAATCCTTTTTTCTTGAAAATACCCTCTTCCCTACCGTTTTCCTTTAATCATACCCTTCTTATAGCATAGTGGCCGTGATAATATATTTATTAAATTGTCCAATGAGATGGAAATTTAAATACATAATTAACACAAATGAATGTTACCGAAATCAAAACAACCAAAATTCCGTTACTGCTCTTTTTGCCTAAGTGTAACATGAATTACATTGCGGCTGATAGAAGCTTTATTTAATCGTACCCAGCCGAAAATTTGAAATCGTTTAGAAAACTTTAAGGCCTCCATAGAGCCTACTCTCTGGGAACGTTAATCAGATTTCTCTTCTAATGACCATTTCCCACGAAGATCATCCAACACAGTATAAATAAACCTTAGGCCAAACGGAAATCTTTAGCTATGTAACCATTTTTATTATTATTAGATTGACTGCCTATCAGCATATAAAATATGAATCAATTATGATGCTAACGAAAAAGTATGTATAAAAAAACCAGTGCACCTTAATAAAATAGAAAAGTACTAACGGAGCCAAATTATTTTATTTTATGTTCAAGGGGACTCAGGTGTTATTTAATTATATTTCAATCCATTTACCATTCGGTTTATCATCTAGAAAATAAATTATGAAATTAAATTTTAATATATTCATAATTAAGAAAATTTTAAGTTTATGAAAATAATAGAAAAATCTAGATAGCAAAACTTTAAGTAAAAATCAAACAAACCCAGAAACACAATTTGTACAACAAAAAAAAAGCGTAAAGTTAAGTAATGTTAAGATCACTAGTAATGAAAAAATTTATATAACATAAACCACGGTTTTCAGAAATAATAAATACTCTTACATCATTAAACATTATATTTTTAAGAAAATTAATTATTTTATTAATTTTATAGTTCAACGTAGTTAAGAGTAAGTAAATATTTTTTCAATATGTTGAGTATAAAAATACAATTTTTTAATGCAAGTGGACTGTAAGATTAGGAAAATCTTAAAAAATCACTAAAATAGTTTCTTTAAAATATATACTCAAAAAAAACTGTAAATTTTTACCAAAGATAGATGTTTAGTTCTAAGGTATCATTACTTAGCCTAAAATTAAAACATTAGCCAAGCCACTACTGATTTAAAATTAACTATCAATCCAGTTTTATTTATGGTTTTAATTTAATCGTAGTCCACTAAAAGCAAAATAAAATGTGTTTTAAATTTTTCCAAATGTATCAATCAAATCAAAAATTGCCCTTTATTTACAAGCGTTTCTCATGTACATACACTGCTTTATGACAGAACAACTCAAGTCATATTAATCGGCCTTAAATACTAAATAAACAAAGACATGTGATTAAAACTAAAAGGAAACAACATTGGAGGATTATACTAAATACTCAAACACTTATTACACTAAACAACTTAAATACGTTTTACTTTACCAACTACATATGTACGTCCTTAAGCTTTAATTTAAAAGAATTAGCAACTGTTTTTGCTTAAAGGCTAAGGGGGTGGTCAATTGTACAATTTAGGGCCGAAATACAAAAAACTTTTCCTCCCTACTTCATGCCTGACTTTTTCGAAAGTCAAAGAAAAGGATAGGCCATGAGCGGGTACTTCGCGCTTGCGAGGACCCCCTCCCGGAACAAACCAAACCGGCTAGCTAAAGGTACTGCGGTATCCTGGTGTGATAAGGACCTTGTGGACCAATGAGCAAGTCAACATCCTGCAAAAAGAAAAAAAAAAAACGGACTCCACTGAGCAGCAGGCTAGCAGCATCTCGAAAGGGGGACACGTGATCAAAACGTTTCAAGTTGAAAAATGAAACGCTACTCCGCAGAGTTTTTTTTTTGAAGTCCTCTGAATACGTTTCTAACGCCCCCCCCCACGCGAGAATGCTGTTACCCATAGGCTGGATAGTCAGTAATTAAATGATCGGAAAAAAACCATCGAACTGGCATAATGCTGAAGCTATCGCAAAATATATCCGGCAGTATAGGATCTGAATCTGCTATAAGACCTCTTTAATCTGCCAAGTGGCACTTTGTATGACATAAGTGACGTAGTTCAGAGAATGTTTAGATCCGCTATCAAGCATTATGCCGAGCCGTTATATCTCCTCACCCTCGTCACACAAGGTCCACAAACTACTCCCCATCAAGAGCAATCCCCAACACCACTGTCCTGTCAAGGCCCTGTATTGTGTTGTGTGGTGGATAGTATGAAGGACGAAGTGCACTTGCCTAACATTGAGCTTTAAAACCCATTGTCCTACAGACCATTTAACTGACTGTTTTTTCCAGAGATCTAGAGTTTATTAGTGGGCAAAAGACCACCTCAGAAACTGAGCGCCTAGGGGTCATAGGTACAAAATGCAACTGGCAGTCATCAGCCAATACATATGAGCTTAACAGTGTTTTAATACACTTTGGGAAGTCAGAGGTGTACAGGTTAAACAGTACAAGGGACCAAGACAAACTTCCCTGAGGCACATACACCCTCGCTACACCTACTTAGAGCAGGCAGATGTCTCGCCCTCAACCCTTTGTCACCTGGCTTCTTCCCCTTCAATATACAGACTTTTAACCCACTCAATAGCGTTTACTCCAAAAGCTGTAAATAGTGCATCTTTGGCCCAACAATATTATTGTGACTAATTGAGTCAAATGCCCTGCGTATAATCCATACATAACAATGGAGTTTGTAGTTTTTTCCGCACCTGTCTTTAAGGAGTCAATAAAATATGAAAATTAAGTTCATCAGGGCAGTGCAAGTACTATGATTATGTTCCTGAAGCCAGATTGAGTTATTAGGAAGAATGTTTCTTTATCATCCATGTGCTAGTAATCAATTGAGCTTTAGTAAAATAAAACAATTTTCTCCAATATTTTTGGGACATTACGCTGGTAAAATCGATATTGGCCTAAGTTGGATTAAACACTATGAAGGGGTGGGTACCTTAGGTAAGGGATGAACTAATACATTCTTTCCATTCTTTGTGGAAACATGCCTTTCAGACAAGGGACTCATTTATTAAATGTGTGATGGCACCTAGTGGCATATTGGGACCTGCACGGCTTTTAACATCATCTGAATAGTTAAATTTCATCGCTCGCCCGCTTGCGTCTGGTTTTTAATTTTCATTCATTGCTTGATTTTCACACGTCCTTGTCAGTGACTGCATGGAAGTTAAAATTAAATAACGGCATCATTATTTATCTTGTTCCAGTTGAAATAAATTACTTTTTCTTCGTTTAACCTCATTTGACACTGCCCCTTCTCAACAAAGTATCTGTTAATATCATTTATATTCAATTTAGTGTAGGCAAACCCAGTTATTTTGTAAGAATTTCCAACTACATTACATTTCACTTGAGGCCTCACGTCCAGAAATCTTTTGGGTTACTTGGAAGATGATAATGTTTCCAGTGAAAAATGCCTTTTTTGCTTTCCATATCATCAGGTTCAATTTATTTCGTTGCCATCTTTGTACAGTTCCCAGTCCTCTCATTAGTTCTGTGACTTCCAATATTGTTTCTACGCAGTTTATTTTTAATTTTTTGTATTTCTTAATTATTTTTCATACCGTTTCTTCTCACAAGGAGCCTTCTCTATTTGTGACTCTTTTACAAACAAAAGGGGGGCGTGTTCTCATCAAATACCTTTTTTAATCATTCCTTGAAATAAAGTGTTCAATATTCATTTATTCACATTCTAACTTGCTGTTGCACTATTACAGGTTAACATTTGCGATTGCATGCTACAGCAGTTTTTCCCTTCTCATTGAAATGTTTAAATAGTCATCTGTGGATAATTCATTTTAGGCGCTGTTTTTCTTATATTTAGGAACTTTAACCGTTGCAATAAATAAGCCTGTGATCCGTTATTTTTTATTCTTCTCTTTTGATCTATAATATCTAGGTGCGTCCTTATGGACGCCGGTCCTCTCGATTTTCAAGCCGGACCTGTCCCACGATTATGTGGGTCTTACAAGGTAGGCTGAAGTTTGCAGTAACTTCTTGTTTGGTTCAATTTATAAGTTGTAATTGCGTTTTGATTCTTCATCCAAGAGTCGGCGTAAACATTTAGCTTTCATGGCCAAGTCCTTTGATAAAATAAATTAATGTTAAAATCCCCGAAACACATTACTGTGTTTAACTCTCCATAGCCAGGGCAAACAAATGATGAGAGTGTAGAAGAGCCTGACAATCGAAGTGTACCTCACGTGTGGCGGCCTGTTAAACCACACCAAACAGACCCAAACCTCACCCCTTCCACTTTTGGCAATAATGCAAAGGAGTTTCCAACTCAACCCAGGGCCCACATACCGCTAGAGTGTATCATCTCCGAAAGGGAATACTCTCTCATCCACGTACAGGGCCACACCTCCACCTGTCCCCGTATCAATAGAGGTGCCTGTTTTAGGGTACCTTGGCGATCACAACGAAGCAGCGTGTATAACCCCTGGTATATTGAAACCAACTGATTGAGGTTTTCAGGGACGAAGCCAGGGTCATCAGAAAACCCCTCCAAACGCATCAAAAATCAAAGTCACGCAACGAAAGAATCTCATCCTCATCAAAGCCTGAATTAACGAGACCTACATGTTTAGATGCGATCGAACCTTGCAGACGTCTTTTCACAGCCCCGTGGTTTGTCATCAATGTCCTGCACGGGTTCGGGACTCAGGCCGCAGGAATTTGAAACAACCTTAATCCTGAAAACCACGGGAGGACAGGTGTTTTGTTAGCAATCGGGAAGTTGCAAAGCTGGCGGAGAATAAGCCTCCAACAAACAGTTGAGCCTACAGCGGGCAGACGACCTCTTCTATTTGAGAAGTGTACGCCATCCCGGGTGATGATCCCCGCTTACCCACACAAGTATTGCCGTGCCTCCACGTATCCAACACTCAATGTTGTTGCACATGAGCTCCAACTGGGTGTTGAAGTCGTAGAGGGCCCTGTAGCCAATAATCTTTTCGAATTAAAACACCTGTCCTAGGAAAACTTTTGAAATTTTGGAAATCTAGTCCTGACAGTGTAAAGCAGATCCGCCATAGCATGAAGCTGGCCTTCAGCTGCTTCCCATGCCCACCATTGTACCCCGATACACCCCCGAATAGCCTCGTCCGAAGATTGATTACCACCCTACGATGATGAATATGTAAATTACACTCAAATCTAACACCTACATAGTTCAACAATCGGTCCTTAAATATCTAAAATGTTGTCCCCTCCAGGGCAGCACTCAAGATAAGCTCCCCGAAAGAAACACATTCCCTTCTAGAATATCTCATGTGCAGAGGTCACCTATTAGCAGAACACTTGCTGAAGCCTATTATTTTCACTGCTGCCCTGGGGGGTAGGGGAGGGATTTTGCAGAGATTTGAGGCAACTGGGAGGACTGACAGCAGGCACAAGGGGTGGCAAGCAGAACCTTCCTTGCTGGTAGATTGGAAGGTCTGGCACGATCCGAAGCCGCTCGTGGTAGCTGGGGTGCTCTCCCATACAGGGCCAACTCCTCCCCAAAAGGCTGTCCATCAACACGAGACAACGCCGCCTTCTCTCACTCGCCTGGGTCTCAGCTCGCTCTCAGCTCCCGCACGCAGACATCTCACATCCAACCCTCCAGTAACCTCGACACTTCGTTAATCAACTGGCTGGCGCTCTGACAGTCAACACATCAACTCTATCCTCATCTGCACTCAGCGAGCAGCCGAGACACTGTCCTTTGGGCCTTGCACTGGTTTAAGCAGAGAACCAGTCTCCAACGTTCACTCTCCTCCCTACACCTAGTCACAATTGTGTGCTGAGCCTAGCTATCTCGGCTTCATATTGAGCCTTCACAGCTCACAAACACTCCACCGGACATGTTTCCTGTAGCTTTATTCCATGGGTATTTGAACACCTTTGCTCAGGCTGAAGAGAGATTGTTCCCTCAGAGTCTTCAAGTTCCTCACTAAGTTTCATTGTTGAGATTTGGAAAGTTTCATCTCAACTTTGTTTTTAAAAAACCAAAATTATAGTGTAGGAATAATGTTATAGATATTGTGTCCTCACCGAATGTGGCAGAACAAGATTTAAGTTCATTGTGTAGAACCGGGAAGCAATATCTATCACCTCTTGATCCCAAATGAAAAAACAGGCCATCCAATAACATTTAAATAAACATTTCGCTTGATCTGGTGATGGGGGGAGAGCATTTTTGTCAACAACAAATATAAATATATAACTCTAATCTAATAAATATAATAATAATAAATATATTTTAATAAAATATTAAATATAGTCAATAAATAAAAATAAATTAAATTTAAAATGTAATATATAAAAATAGGCAACAATAATACAGCTATAAAATCATATATATAAACAAAACAATACTTAAAAACCTTAACAACAACGAACAACTACAAAATAACCAAGGCATTCAATTCTGAAAAATGTAATAATAAAACATAAAATATATAGTCTATACAGATAGCCTTGCAAGTTAAACGGCGATTTAAGTACAGCTCAGATGTTGGTTAGGTTGCGTCAATTATATTGAAGGCGCCAAGATAAAATCCCACCGTAGCCACCAGAGTGTAGTACAAGCAGTGCTCGGGCGGTGACGGAAGGTTAGTAAGTGGGACAACTAGTGCCGGCGATGTGTTGGTAGCGACCAGCTGTGCCCTTGCAGATGGCGTAGTTAGTCTCCGCTTGCTGCCGTTCCGTCTGAACAGGCCGACTACAGACTATTCCTTCTCCGCTCCAAGTGTGTTTAGTGACGAGACTGACATACCACTACTTACAAGACTGCGTGTCGTTCTTTACTTTGGCAAACTTGGAATGTTCTCCTTTTGAACACTTATTAGTACATTAAAAAACTTCCGTGAACAAAAATTAATTAACTAATAACAGTTTAAAAATATACAAACAATCACGGAGCAATAAAACATAAGTCAGACATTGTCAAGGCTGATGCCAGGTCTACCAAAACCCTGCTCATGTATCATTAAAACATTGAAATTATATCTTCAAAAACCACGCAATAACTAACTATGTGGTAATATTGTAGTAATACAAGTGAAGGGTTATGTATTTTATTACTAATAAGAGTTACTTTATTTTGTACCATTTCAGAACCACGTGAACCAAAAGTACCACGTGAAAGTCAATTTAAGGAAGCCAAAAAAATATAGTTAATATTGGCATGTGTTTTCTATTATTTTCCTCGAAGACCAAGATCACATGCACATAACTACGATGTAGGAAAAACAAGTTCAAACAGATTCGTTTGGGCTATAAATGATCATCACATACATGTTTTTTTGGTTATATGTCAAACATAAAACGGCTACTTATATTGCGTTTTAATTTATAACAAAGTAATCTTACCCACTGTTAAAATATAACTGAATACATAATGTAATATAATTTTAAGATCGTTTTGAAATTTAACAACCTGTAGCATTTAATTGTGTTGGGAGTAGCACTTAGTTTTCTCATCGAACCCAATGCTGAATTTAGGAGGATCGTTTGATTCCAATAAAAAAAAAAATAAAAACATATCTATAAGTAAACCAAAGTACGATTGTGGAAATACCAACTTTTAAACAATCTTACCTTAGTTGTTAGAGAAATAGAAAGTAATGTCTGAAATATGTTATGTTAATCTATTTACCTTAAATACACAAAGAAATTGCTACTTGTTAGAATTTATAACAGAGTTCCCCATAAGATACCGTATCGAATACGTTTATTAATTGGTATTTTAGATTAAAAACTTTAACAGCCCTATCTAGATTTAGAGGACTAGTTACTTTAATATAATAGTACCTAATTTGTATTTAAAATATATGAATTATCCATTATTTGAAATCATTGACGATGACAAATTTCGAAAAAATATATTCTCTACTATTATGATCATTCCTTAAACAAAATTTACCTAAGAAATTCCCAATTTTATATTTCAATTTCTAAATCAATACCAAAACCAGTTTTCAGTACATTTTATATACTTAACGAATTAGTACATTTTAATCTATAAGGAAATGATTATTTTTAACAATATTTTATGCAAAATATATCCCAAGTATTTTAATAATATATATGTAATGTTGTTAAAGCAATAATAATGGTGATTTATCACGCTGATAAGGTATCTGTTTGGGGGGCGCTACAGTGTTGCGGTAGTCGGGTCGAGTCTTGTTGTTTGTGATAGAACATACTAAACATCGTTGATTCTATATGAGCGCCACCGGGCACAAGCCCTAAATAATACCTGTTTTTTATAACCTCAAGCGCTTGAGTTTGGGTTATAAACCATAAAAAAAAAAAAAAAAAAAACAAAGAAAAAAAAAAACAATCAATTCGGATATGCTTCTAGGACTGGAACATGGCCCTCAATGGGAACAAACTATATCTGTGGAATATTTAGGAGTATTTGTTGGTAGAACCAATGCATATAACTCTTAAATACAGCGTTAAATATAGAAAAATCCTGGTGTCAGGAAAATGCTAGTAGAAAGAAAAATGATTTCTATGAATTGAAGGTTACAAAAATTGTACGGATGTTTGATTATTATTCAGCGATGAAAAAAAGTTTTAAAGGACCGATTGTTAGTAAAAATCTCAAAAATATGGTATCGCCATCAGGGTTTTTGTCCACTCAGTTTGTGGACGAAACTGAAGAATATAATAAGAGAAATAGATGTAAGATCCTTTAAAACGTAGTTAATTTTAATATTTATTAAATCACTGAACAATAGGGATTTCCGGAACAATCCGATTACCTTCACAGAACATTTGGCATCGATAATAAAGCCTTAAACCAAAGAACAAGCGGAAAACAA
>NW_025785680.1:0-17096 GCF_021130785.1 Homalodisca vitripennis
ATCAATTGTCAGGTGATGCTGAGTTTTGATAGGATTGTTGAAATGGTAGTTTGAGTCTAAAGGGTTAACAAAATTTTAAATTTTATTTTTTTTCCCACCGGATTGTATATTTTTAGCTTGGATACACTTAAAAACAGACCATCCAGACACGATGCTCCGCCATAAATAACAGTTTCTATATCACCATGAGACAACTAGAGTAAGAGACATGAAAGTCACGCCAAACCCTGTTACGGATCTATGGTCATAATGGTTTTGTTTGAATACAATTTCTCTGTAACTGTCTGACAGTTGGATCTTTAAGTGAGTCAAGTTAAAATAACAAAATAATAAAATTACACATTCTTCACATATGTCCTTAACCCTTTAGGTACCTTCCTATTTCATCCGCCACCAAAGCTAGTGTGGTGTGTATATATAAAGAAATTCTTTATCGATTTAAAGAAAAACAAGGTTGTGTGCTTATACAGTGCCAACTAGCTCAAGGCTTCTGAACTAAGCTTTATAAATTAGGTTAACAATCTCAACATTTGATTTACAACATTACCAGTTGAATCAATGTTTTCCAGTATTCTTTTAACATATAGATGTTCCTCTGTTGCATGGCAGTCTGTATTTATGTCAAGTAAACAAAACACTTGAGATGTTTAGATTAAGTAAAAATCAGATAATATTCAAGCTTTATACCGAGTTCTGTAAATCTTTTCCACCATTTCAGCATCCAACACATCAATTTCAACATGTGCAAACAATAATGTTTCCATGTTTATCCTAAAGTAAAGGTTTTATAATGGTACACTTCTAATTTTCTGGCTAAGTCTTAAAACCTGATCACAATCTAATTTTGGGATCACCTGGAGCTCTCCTGCTTCCAGAGTTTTCCTTCATTCGGGCCAATATCAGTCAAGCTTCTTCCTGATCCCTGTGCAAGATGTGTACGCAAACGATACCTGGTTCTATTGGTAATCACATCTCTTCAGTATTCTGTTGTCATGTTCGGAAGCAGAAAACGTGTATTCTACCACACTAACACTAACAAACACACAACACCTATCATAAACAATCTTCACCCTCATAATGAGTGTGGTCAAGTCAATAACACAACACTGCAAACTTACAACTGAACTAGTTACTTCAGTGTTGGAGTGAAAACGAAAGCGATAAAGTTTTCTAGGAATACCCAATACGTTGCATTCACAATGTGTCTTGAACAATTAAAATTTTACAGTTGAGATAACGCATTGCTCATATCAAAACCTTTAGCCACGATTTCATTGACTGGAGAAGTGACCTTCATTCTGATCTTGTAACACACCAAGCTGAAATAAAGAATTAAACCGTCACCAAAATAATTGTTTGTAAGGTATGTTTCCTCCTACTAACGATAATACAAATTTTTTTTGGGTAAGTACATATTTTTATTACTACTTTTAATTTTTACATCTGTTTTACAAAAAGATGTTATTACAAAATGTATTTAGGTAAAATTTGTTTTAAAACCATTAATATTTAAGAAAAAATAAGAGAATTACAGGCAAAAAAATGTAAATAGTACATATCAGCTTTAAAAAGATGTTCGGTATTACTCGGTTAATCCCTAATTAAAGTGTTCCTTGAACACAAAGAAGAATTTTGGTCTTGTACTCAAAGGATTAAGTTAAGATAATTTTGTTTAGGGGAAACACAAGC
Organism: Homalodisca vitripennis; assembly: GCF_021130785.1. Taxonomy (NCBI): domain Eukaryota; kingdom Metazoa; phylum Arthropoda; class Insecta; order Hemiptera; family Cicadellidae; genus Homalodisca; species Homalodisca vitripennis. The sequence goes on from NW_025785680.1 coordinate 1,690, forward strand.
TATCTATTTGTCTATTAAACAAAATCCCAGATACATGACGACACGATTCATCTTTTCAAAATTCCAAATTTTATATTGGCAAAATACTTCTGTCGAAACTATTTAAAAGGGGGCGGTGTAGCAATTTTTGTAAAAAAATTTGTCAAAATTTCGAAACCTTTCAAAATCAACAACATGTCTGAGATGAATTTTTGAGGCCGAAGGCATCGAAATGGTGTCAGATTGTTTGGGGAAAATAGCCGTCACTGGGTTATACAGATCACCCAATGGATGCAGCGATTCTTTTTTTGAAAAATTTGAACAACTTCTCAATAACCTTTTTTCAAACTCAGTGAAGTTCCTAATAATAATGGGGAGACTTCAACATTAATGTAATGGACCCCACTGACCCCCTCACCCAGCGGCTTCGTGATGTTCTAGTTTCTTTCAATCTAAATTGGTCCGTGAATTCACCGACACGAGTGACCGCTACAAACGAGTACTGCCATCGACAATGTTGTCACCAACATTCCTGACCTGACAGTCTCTGTTTTGAACACTGCAATCTCTGACCACTTTGCGCAGGAGGCCGTGGTTCATGGGTGCAAACTGGAAAGTCAAAATTCTAAATTTAAAGTTGCCAGGACAATTCGGCCCCAAAATATTCACCACTTGAATGAGATTTTGGAAGTCGAGCCTTGGCAGTTTTTAGACAAGTTTGGTAGTGTCGATGACATGTATGCAGCATTCAGTGATGGTTTCAACTATTACCTAGATGTTGCTTGTCCGTTCAGGAGGACCAAAGTCAATCGCAAACCACAAAAAGGTACGTGGTTGACCACGGGAATTCTTGTGTCTTGAGAGAAGCTAAAATATTTTCACAAAATTTTCATTGGAACCCAAAACGAAAATTTCAAAAACTTTTTTCAGAAATTACCGAAGGATCTATAAAAAAGTTATACGAGCAGGTAAAGCGTATGATGTAAATAGAGCCTTGGGTAACTGCGAAAACTTCTCAAAAACTGCTTGGAAAATCATAAACGACTTATCTCGAGATACAAATTCGAGCAAAAAACACGAAAGGAAATTGCAATCAGAATTGAAGACAAAATTGTTGAAAATCAAGCTCAAGTAGCAGACGAATTCAATAAGTACTTCTCTTCCATTGCTACAAGTGAACTCGGAGTTCACTGAACCTCGGTTCAGCGGGGGAGATGCTGTTGAACCAGTTTGCATCCATGGCTTTGGCTCCTGTGTGTGAGGGGGAGGTAGCACGTGTGATACAAGGGCTGAACTCAAAAAAAACGTGTGATGCCCAGCGGGATGTCAGTGTGGCTTCTCAAACGTTGCTTCAGGCACATAGTGAGAGCACTCACAAAGACTGATAAACTTTTCTTTGGAAAAGGGAACTTTTCCGTCTCTCCTGAAGACGGCCAAAGTCATCCCGATCTTCAAAAAGGACGATCCTTGCCTTCCAAGCAACTATCGCCCAATCTCAATTCTGCCTGTGTTTAGCAAAATTTTTGTAAAGATTTTTTATGAAAGACTTGCAAGCTTTTTTAGAAAATAACAAAATTCTGAATCCAGAACAATTTGGATTTAGGAAAAACAGATCTACAGTGGATGCTGTGAACAACCTCTTGGACAATGTTGTCGATGGAATGGAAGGACGAGAACATGTGCTTAGCATATTCCTCGACCTATCCAAAGCTTTTGACTGTGTGCAACATGAGACACTGTTGCACCAGTTGGAGAAATGCGGCGCGTGCGGGGTCTCTCGCACTTGTGGCTCGCTTCTTACCTCAAGGATCGAGACCAGTGCGTGGAGATCTCGAACGTTGTTTCAAACAAAATTAAAATGACCCACGGTGTCCCTCAGGGCTCCATCCTAGGGCCTCTCTTATTTCTAGTTTACGTCTGTAGATTGAAATCAGTGATCCAGCATGGAACGCTGGTTCAGTATGCTGACGACACTACTCTCTGTCTCAAAAACAAATCAACCCAAGATCTGGAAATCAATTTCTTTCATAGAATTGAATGCCTGCATTCAGTATTTTGCTGAAATAAACCTGAAAACAAATCAGTCAAAAACAAATGTCATACATTTTAGTCCTTCGACAAAATGAATCACACAGCGCGCCCTGCTGTGTTTGTGGATGATGTTCGTTTAGAGGAAACTGATTCCACAAAGTTTTTGGGAATGTTCCTAGATAGAGGACTGACCTGGGCTGATCATGTGGACAATGTATGTGCTAGAGTAGCCCTCAGGCCATATATGCCTTGCGGCAATTTAGCCAAAGTTTTGTTCCCTCAGAGTTTTAAAAAATGGCCTATTTCGGTTTAATCCACCCACACTTTGCGTATGGAGTGAGACTCTGGGGAGGTTGTGCCAGAAACAAAATGGAAAGAGTTTTCAAGCTCCAAAAAAAAGCAATCAGAATCATTGCAAAGCTGAAATTATAGAGAGTCGTGTAGGGAATCTTTCAGGGAGCTGGGGTTGCTGTTTTACATACATATTAATTTTTCTAGAATGCATTGCAGTAATTGTTTATAGTGTAAACATTAAAAAGAATTGGAGAAAAAATATTATAGGTGCTTTGGTAGCTACACTGATTCAAAATCAAAATCACTTTATTGTCGTATAAATCTCATGATCATTGACAAAGTCATAAAATACAGCACAATTCTGGTAGCCAAGTCCAACATAGATAGTTAAAATTTAAAAGTTTCAACACAGTTACATCAACAGTATCAGCATTAATGCACTTAATGTAATTTAATAATAATTTACATTAATTTGGCAATGCAAAGAACTATACAGTAAATAACAATGGTACCACTGTAGTTTACATCGATGGATCTGTATTGAAAACACAACATAATCTTATTTAAAACAAAACAGACTTATTGGAGAAAAATTCCTCTACAGAGTAGAATGGGTTCTCCAAAAGCCATAAATAATATTTCTTTAAGAAAAGTGTTTTGTCAAACTTTGGGATTAAATGTGACAGATGGTTATATCCTTCAGGGAAAGTACCTGATGACTCTTTAAAGTTTTACTTAATCTATTGAATTTTTATTTTTGATAAATTCTTGCATCTTGTATTGTGCGAATGGGTATCACCAATGGGCTTTATTAAATTTGGATTTTGGAAAATATATTGAATTAAATCAAATAGATTACAGGTTTATGACAGTTTGAATGTTTAGTAATCTAAATAGCGGTTTACAGTGTTCTAAGCTAGATGATTCGGATATAATTCTTATGGCCTTTTTTTGGAGGATCAGTATGTCATTGATCTTACTACCATTGCCCCATGCAACCAGCCCATATCTAAGTATTGATTGAAAAAATGCAAAGTAGGCGGTTTTTGACATAGTCCTGTGCTAACAGAGAAGATTAGTCGCCTAAGGAGGTAAACTACTCTTCACAATTTAGAAGAAACATACGTAATATGAGAGTCCCCAGTTCATGTTTCTATCAATGTATACTCCTAGGAATTTTACATTGTCTGAGAGACTAATGTTTAAGTTACGACTGTCAAACTGTCCTCGTACTGAAAATAATATTGTGCGTTTTTGATTCATTCAATAAGAAACCATTGCTTGTGAACCAATTTGAAGCATCTGAAATAGAAATTTTTTGAAATTAAACTAAGTTCACTTAAATCTTTGCTAATATTTAAAAATGTAGTGTCGTCCTGCATAAAGGATGGTTGAAGCTGTAATTGAAGCAGGCAGATCATTTATAACAAATTAAAAACAGCAAAGGTCCAAGTATGGATCCTTGCGGGACGCCGTACTTCATGATTACTTCATGAGACCAGCTTTCCTCAATGCAAACTTTTTGTTTTCTGTTATTAAGGTAAGACTCAAAAAATAAAATCGGGCCATTTGACCAAAACCGTAATATGCCAACTTCCTTATAAGATCATTATGGTTTACACAATCAAAAGCCCTGCTCAAGTCATACATAGTGGCTTGAGCAAAGGCCTTATCCTCCAAAGCCAGAGACACATCCCGCAACAATTTATCTAGAGCTTGAAAAGTGGAACAATTTTTCCTAAATCCAAATTGAACGGAGCTAAGAAGATTGTTAGTTTCGAGATAATTGCTAATTTGCTTATGCACTAGAGCCTCCAACAGTTTGCCAAAATCGGAATAATGGATATCGGGCGGTAGCTCTCTGGTTTATTTTTGAGTCCCTTTTTATAAACCGGACAAACTCTTGAAATTTTCAGCTCCTCGGGGAAATAACTATCTTTTAGACAAAGGTTAAAGCAATGTGTCAATGGAGATAAAATGTGAGGGGTTATTTGCTTTATCATATTATTAGACATACAATAAACGTCACAGCTGTCCAGAGTTTTTTCATATTTTGAACTGAATTTAGAATATGATCTGATGTTATTTTAGCCCACTGAAAAGACTGAGAGGGTTTTATTGATATTACTTTTTATTAACAAATCACTTGCAGAAATTGTTGCATTGTCTAAGTTGGCTTTAATATTGAGAACAGAGTCTATGAAATAGTGATTGAAAACGTCAGGACTAATGCCAGGCTTATCATCACTGGCATTGGAAAAACAGTTGTTGCTATTAATAATTTTCCAGGCTGCCTTGCATTTATTTTTGCTTGTATTTATAAAATGTTCATATATGGCGTTGCTTTGCTAAGGCAATAGCTTGTCTGTAATTTTTTTTTAGATTTAAAAAACTTTGCCATAACTGGGTATCATGTTTTCAACTTTATGAAGGTATATAAGATTACTTTTCATTTCAGACAAATCTGAGGTATACCACTAATTTCCTGATATATTATAATTTTTTCCATTTGATTTTTTTAGTTTTTTAAAATAACATAATACATTTATAATGGTTGAAAAAAATTATTGAAAAATGTAACTGCATCACATTGTTTTATGCTGGGTCATGAATTTATCCCAGTCATATGAGGCCTAGTGTTATTACCATACTATCTAATGATTTTTTTAGGCAAAATAGGTTTAAAATTATTGACACTGTTATGAGGACCACTGTTATATTTTAGGAATTTATTTATGTCTACTAGGACATAATTTTGCAGGAGACATGACTCGAAATATTTGTGTTATTTATAAAAACGTTATCCAGGCAATTTTTGCCCCTTTTAGCAATTACAGTTCAGAAAAGGAAGTTGTGCTGTCTTAGAAGATTTTGTAATGCAAAGGCAGGTCCATTTTTAGTGGTTAAGTCAAATTTGTAATTTAAATCACCACCGACCACCACAGAGTAATCCCTCCAGTTAGAAAGAAAAAGTAGTAAGTTATCTAATGCATCCAAAAAGATATCGGAGTCACCAGGTGGTGAATGATAGACAGCTACTACTATCATATTCAGTTCATCGATAAAAGTTGCAGAACTCTCAAAGTGTAATTCCGAGCAATATCTACTTATGTCACAAACTCTAGTCTGCAAAGAGTTATGGACAAACACCACAGAACCCCCTCTAATATGGTTGGACCTATTTGAAAGCTCCAGCACAATGGTACCCTGTTGGAAAAGAAAACAGTATATTGTTATAACATAGCCAATGCTCAGTCAGACAAACACATATAAGCATTATTTAAATCAGATAGGAAACTATCCAAAATAGTTACCTTATTACTGAGACCTTGAATATTGAGGTAAAGTATTTTTACATTTTCACATTCCTTAGGAAATGAACTAATCTTAATATTCTTAGAGGGGACTACATTATTTTTACTCGGTTTTTTTCCCAAATCTAAAAAACTAGATTGTGGCCTATTTGTATTCTTCGTGGCTACCATTGTCAGAATCATTTACATGAGTCAATTAAACATTCAGATCTTAAACTATTATTTACAAGCAGTCTTTCCTCGTTGACCGTACAAACTTCTTGACTTTTTTATTTACATTAATTACAACTGGTGAATTACAACTGGTGAAACACTTGATACACATTCACTCATACTCTGCTTTAGTGCCTCACTGTATGTGAGGTCACCTGGAACCACTATAACTTTTGCACTTGTTTTCGAGGCTGCTACAGTTGGTTGAACATGAGCCAGAGGTGTCACATTTAGTGAAGAACGGTTGTGTTCCTTATCTTCTTGGTCAGCAGGTGCATGATCATTGGTGCTGTTATTAAAAATAACTGATGAGAAAGAAGTTCTTGGAGTTTCCATATATCAGATTATTCATTTGTACTAAGAAGTTTTCATGAGACATACCATTTCTCAGGGTCCGATAAGACTCTTCAGGACATGAGACTATAGTGACTCTTAGCCCTGGTTTTACGTTGAAATTTTTTTATGTTGCATATAAAATGTGACAGATCTACTCTATCACGCACACAACCAATTGGGGAACATACCAAGTGATCCAGTTTCCCTACTCTTGAAGTTTGCTTCCAAGTCAGAAAAGGCAGCATTGTAATCCTGTGCAAGTTGGTTTGTTGTAATACCTACTCTTGGTTATCAAACTATACACAGAAGCACCATTCGGACTAGTCCTGCAGAGCCAAATGTCTAGTGATGCAATGGGCAGTATTAGGTTTCCCAAACTGCTTTTTAAAGACGAACTGCCACTCCAGCTGTCATGTGGCGCTTATCGTGGAAATCAGCAGAGATGCTATGAGCGAACCCCACTTTTTTATTGTAGTCCTATAGTTTTTAATAACATCTGCCATGTTTGGAGTTAAGTATGTTTATGGTTTCTAAGTTGGTTACGTTGTCATGTGAAGGATTTTCTAAGTTTATTTACAGTAAGGCTGCATCTCCAGATGCAACAGTTACTTGTTGTTTTGTAACTAGATTTTTAATTGAGCTAATTATCTCGAACGCTAACTTCTTTTTTCCCTTATAGTTTAAGTGCAGTCCATGCTTTGTAAAACAATGTCTTTCGAATAGTTCCAAGTCAATAAGATCTACATTGTTCATTCTGGAGACAACCTCCCTTATGTAATTATTAGCAAGTGCTATGTCATAGTGAATGGCATCATTGGATTGCACATCAAAACGAGGAGGAATGGTTGTGATACAGACTGGTCCTCGACTGACTAAGAGCCAGTAACTTGATTTCCATTTCTTGATAGATGTCTTGGAGGGATCCAGTCCACCGGTTATTAGTTTCCTGCTAGGAGGAAAATGGGTCAGTGGCTGTGCCTTGCTAGCTTGATTATAGACATAACTAATATCAGCTCCGGGTTTAACCAGCCAGTCCATGTAAACCTTTCCTTTGCTACACAAACCAACAATTTCTGGAGCCCTCTGCCCTGACTATCAGCATATAGTTCAACTTTCACTTGTTCTTGAAAAGGTTCGGCAGAAATATGAAGTTGTCTTTTATTTTTTACTTTTAAGACTAGTTTTGTTTTTCCTTTTTTCCATTGTGTTTTTTTAATTGTGGTTGCTCTAGATTTGAATGGGATAGCACATTATATCTATTAGACATGTTGAAGTCAAGAACTTCTGCAGGCAAATTCCGTATGGTTCACTTTCCCTAGGATGTTTTTCTTTTTTTCCATGCATCATAATATATCAACCTGCTATCACCATTGGCCTTGGTTTTGTGATAACATACTGGCTTTTTGTGAATCAGAAGCTGGCAGTGGCTGAGACAGAAAGGGTTTGAACATCATATCAGAGGTTGTCTGTGGGTTTAAATGTAGGTTTGTATAATTGTGTAATAAATATGCCAGTTGTGCACGCTTTGTCATAATGTCAGATTGTTTTATTGTGCATGGTAGTCTACCACATGACATGTCTAAGCTATCCAGTTTATCGTCAATAGCTAACTGCAAAATTATATCAGTGAAAATTATCGTGTACACGTGTATAATAGTGTTTACGGTTAAACATTGTTTGTTATATATTTTTATCAGTTAAATTTTAGCCAACTTGAACTTGCATGGTCTGAATGCATTACTAAGAATCAAGCTACAACACACAAAAAAAAAGTATTTCTTAAATATAATTGTATAAGGTATTCTAAATTAAAGATTTTTATAATGTAGAATATAAACAGTCCATTGTTTTAATGTATCAAAAAATGTATTAACTAAACAAAAACATTTTTTAGTCTTCATACATTATGTTTTTATAATTATTATTGTGAAATAAAGTGCAAACCTTGACAAGTGAAGTTTTAAAACACATCTAATCTCCTGCTGAAGGGTTGAAAGAGCATGCTGCAGTTGATTCAACTTTGGAAATGTAGTCTGGAAATTGCTGCTTGTTGATTATTTTTCATCCCCTTAATTTCAGACATCTGTTCTTGAATTTGTTCCAACAAATAAGTTTTCACCTCTGGACTCAGTTTGGCAGACATGATTCCAGAAGTGTAGCTCTTCATCCTTCTCTCACCCAAGGGGAAAGCGACAGCCCTCTGACACAAACAGTAGCACAGCCAGCTTCAGAATCATACTGTACTTGATCCAGAACTAACCACTGTCCAAGGTTACAAAGAAAGAAGCTAACTGACTTAGCTCAGATAACCATGGTATCTCAAAGCATAAAATACACATAAAGTTTAAGTGGAGTTTACAATTACAATTTTATAGCAAACGATTAATTGTTCACGATCAAAGTGTTGATGTCACCCATGATCATAGAGCTTGATGTCACATCATTTGCTTTTCTGTTGTTTCAGCACAAGAAATATTTAAGCATCTCATTTCAGTTTGTTGAAACATTGGGTAAAAACACGAATTATGCATAGATTTGAATATGATTAAAACATATTAAAAACACTTTCCTCCTGCCTTTCATGCGTTTCATGTAATATTATGTAGCACATGTAAAACAATTTTTATTAATCTTTCTGCTGGAGAGTTGTTTCTATGATGGAAAATTTACAGCAGTTTGTCAAGTGCTAAAGAAAAATACTCTTACACCAATAAAAGATATATTTTAATTTTGAGCCAAAGTTTTAACTTTTTAATATTTCCTATTCAATTTCAAACAATGAATGAGACCGAAATACCCAATATCCAGGAAACTTAAAAACTCTCATTATTAACTAGTATCAGGACTGCACTCAGCTTTGGCGGGCCCCGGAAAAGATATTTGTAAGGCCCCGTCATGTCCTGCCACTACACATCTGTCAACACGGCCCCGGTAAAATTGTTTAAAAAAACCCCGGCCTTAGTATGGGCCTGTCTAAGATATTGTGCCACGTGCCAAAAATAAACAAAACCTAAATACAAAGCAATGCTCCATCTCTTTTCATAAATTGTCTGTTTGTATGTATGTAATTTTTATTTTTTAATCATATTTTTCAAACAAATCAATCAACATAATCCCAATCTCTGTTAACTTTTTTTATTACAAGATTCATGAATAAAACACTGTTTAATTTAACAGTTACATATTTATGTGATGGGTATTTCAATTATTTAAACTAAAATATCTAAATGAAGTTTTATTACACTTACAAAATTGACATTTTATTAGAAAATTTTTATAAACAAACAAGGATATTCTTGCTTTTGAAATTGGGTTACAAATAACTGACTTATTTCATGTTCAGTACAACCATGCATGTCCCTTAGTAAGGTAACAGTTTCAACAATAAAACCAGTAAGCACCTGACGAGTAATTTAAAAAACTGTAATTATTACTATTAATTGGTAAACACTGAAAAGATTAACAACATTTAATGTTATTGAAAATGAAATAAACTAATTTTTTAAGATGATAGTGGATTTTGTTAGAACCAAACCTTATGGGTATTTTTACCAAGAAAATATATTATAATAATACAAAAAATTACCTGATAAAAAAAATGTTGCATGGTAAAAGCTATTTAATAAAAATTTTCAAGTCAGTATATAACATACTAATTGCAAGAAATACATATTAATTGCAAGAAATACATATTAATTTACAAGAAATACATATTAATTGTCTAATCTAGTTAACAAACTAATTGTTAATTATAAATTTTATTCTTAGCAATAAATTAAAAAGGCCAAAGGTCTGGATTGTGAGAAAACACGCTAAATAATAGTGAATGCTAATCACAGAGAGCTGCAAAGATCACTTGGTTGACAGACTATTTCGGTCCCAGTTGCAAACTTGAGTCCCAGCCAGAAAGATGTTTTTCACGAACTGCAAGGGCTTTTGGGGGACACAGTTTTTTCCAAATCAAAGGTAATGTGTCTACCATTTCTTGAGATACTTTTCAATAACCAAATATCTTCGTTATGCAACTACTAAAAGAGTTTATGTGCACAATTTAATTTGAAATTTCCCACAGAAAGTTCAGAAATTTTAGTAAAATATAAAGACAATAATTCAAAATTATTAGTAAAGCTCACTTTTTATGAGTAAAATGATATCTGTTTGGTACAACTTTTTTCTTTAATATGATATGGTCTAACCAGAATTATAAATGTTATTTTGAAATAATTTATAACACAACTAGTTCTAGTTATCTCTTAGACCTTGAATGAAAACTGATTGGAAATGCTATCATTTTGTTGGCAACTGCCCAAGAAAAATTTTTTAATTAATAGCTATAAAAACATTTTCAATAAAAAAAACTAGAGTATATTGTATATTGTAACTTAGATTATATTGCTATGACTCAAAAGTTTTAAATATGGGTGTTTTATAATTATTAATTTTTAATGTCCCCTCCATTCACAATAAAGAAAAGAAAATATTATGATGGTTCAAACAATAAAATTTTGATTTTAACTACCAGAAATGTCTGTTTTGTAACCCCAGATGTAAACGAATATATGTCAATATCAGTGTACAAGCTATAATGCGCCATAATAATCATTGACCATGGCTAAACAATAGAATCAAATTGGCCAAATTGTTATGTGGTGTAATTGGTAAATAACCCATACCTGTTTATGTCAATGCTCTAAATTGTCCATATTTTATATTTTTTTCCAAAAGTTACTGTTTTTACCATTTAGACAAAAATTATTTGTGTGTAGCCCATTGGATGTTTAATTATAGACATAATATGCATCTCACTAAAGGTTTATCTTCAATAAAAGATATATTTTAAGTTTAAGCCTAAGTTTAATTTATAAATACTTCCTATTTCCTTTAATGATGTTAATCAATTTCCTTATTGCGTTTTTATTGTTAGCCTGTCTTGGTGGTTTTGTTAAACGTGATACCAGCACTTAAATAAATACTTTAGACTATTGTGTACCCCATCGGATGTACAATTGCTTAATTTTTAAAGTAAATTAATTTTTTTGTACAAAATTGAGACATACATTTCTCATTATACTGGGATGTTTTTAACATGAAAACAAACTATTAATGGTTTTTTTGCCAGTATTATTTGAAAAATTTGACAGCAAAAATAAAAAAATCCAGAAATAAGCTGTTGTCGTTGAATGTGTTAAGGGACTGGAAAAACAATGTTTACAACACTGCTTATCAGCACAGACATAGTGTCACATCTAATTGAAAAGGCACACTACAGTATTATCAGTGAGAAAGCTGAACTTTCTCTTTTATGCAAATATGGTTTTTTATTAGTGATAAATTCTTAATTTTTACAAAATATATGGTTTTAAGGACAGTAAAAATAGCTATTACACATTTCTATTACATTTCTGATATCATAATACATACAAAAATTTGTAAACTCAATAAATCATGAACATTACTTAAAACACATCTATTTGGAGAAAAGTAGTGTTTTTTAAGAGTAGATTTGGGAATTTTTATTACATTTTTCATAATTTATAACCCATTCAATTGTAACAAAATTGTAACCACATGTCCTTACATAAAAACTATATTTACACGACGTTTCTTAACACCCTACCTCCTAATTAATTAAAGTTATGGGGGGACAAAATTGATATCCTATCTAGATTATCCAGAAATTTATCTGTTGTTTGATGAAAATAGCAAAATACAATATATAGTGGAAGAATGTTTTTCTTTATTTTTGGTAATGTTTACTTATATAAAATATAAGATTAGATTAATGTAATTATTTATATACATATAACACGACATACTATAATAGTAAGGTATATGACAGTTTAATAACTATATAGATGAACTGAAAAACATGATTTGGTTGTGCTGGCAGATGCTGTTGGGTTTCTGTTGTTTACATTGGCATCAAAACTTATCCTGCCAATTATTGTGATGGATTTACGACTGCCAACCAAAACATCCTTGTATTGTGTGTATACTGTCAGATTTATATTCGCTTATTCGAACAATTTTAGACTGAGATTTTTAGCTTTAAATTATTATTTATTATTATTATTTATTTTTATTACAGCTAGTTTTATTATAAAACAGTGTAATTGACTACACTGTTAATAATTCTTAAAAATGTTATTTTTATAGAGGAAACCTGGTAGTCTGCTAGGTTCTGCGAATTCCTATGCATCAGAAGCTACATTCGAAACCAAGGTTTGTATCTCAGATAATATGTTTTATAATACTCTTCTCTATCCTATAATTAGATAAAAAAACCAATTGTATTCATTTTTTCAATTTAATTATAGAAATACTCAAACTTTGTATAATAGTCAGCTGCTACTTTTTTACATAAAAAGGTTATGCGAGTAATGGAGGATAAAGTGGACTAATTTTATCTCAATAAACACGCAAGTTATGTTGTTATTGCACTGCCATTTATGTACTTTTTGATCCCTGTTCAATAAACATTTTCTATCATTCTAGAAAATTGTAGAAGAACCACTTTAGTCTGGATCAGTCCTGACCACTGAATTTGTTGAAGATTTTTCAGTCAACAACCCCCGCAAAAGCACCTTTTTTTTAATGTTTTTTTATGTCAGTATTGTGGCTACATCTCAGACAGAGTATTGTGTGCTACTTACTCATCCTGTATGCAGTGTTTGGTGATAGTACTCAAGTTTTTCACCAACTCCAAGCATTTGTTTGCACAAAGTTTTTGTTATGTTGGGTTTGGAAAGTAAACACGTTATGCTTTCTGAGAAAATTAAAGCTGCCTACACAGACTAGACCAGTGGGAATTACGTTAGAACAATTTCAAGGAAGTAAATGTAGGACCCACTGCAATAAAGGACAGGAGGAAAATATAATGAAAAGTATGATACACATTATTGAGCTTGAATACTGATGAAGGGTTATTGTATTTTAAATGTTACTTATACAGCAAACAGTATTGTAGCTATACAGTCGTTCAAGCCAAATTTTAAATGATCTTTAACAGTCTTGTGTTTGAAATTGTAATTTATTTGAGAAAATAATAGAATTTGTATTCTTCTAATACCCACACTCTCAGTCTCACAGAGTTATATAGTATTTTCCCATTACTTTACATTTTTTATTTTAAAAACTGTTTACAAATTCTAATCATTAAATACAAGAAAGTCATGTTTTCCTTTGTACAGAACGTAAGAAAGCAATTTAACATGTTGGGGAAGGTCATGATTTTATTGGTTTTTTGGTATATATTTTGCAAGTATATATAAGTCAAAACACTGTAAAATGTTTTGTGTGTAAAAAGCATTAAAAGCCATTCCAAAATGCCATGAGATAAATTTCATAGATCGATTAGAAATATAGCTGGGTTAAACTCATACAAATCATGTCAAGCGTGGGGCTCTAGATAAGATCCTTGCACATGCCAGTGGCCCATGAGGAATGGGCAGAAAAGCCTAAAAAGAGGACTGTCTCCCCTTTTTTGAAGAAAAATATTCAGCTTTTATCATTAATTTTTAGTATCTTGCATTTTCTGATCCTTATGCTATAGAATCTATGACAGACAGTGGAGTACAATTAATGGTCACTGTATATTACTGAATATTGTTTTTGATAACAGACTGGTATCATACAAAGTGTAATACAATAAATTACCACTACTTGCCAGAAATGCGCCTATACGTATGTTTAGGACTAGAATGTATAATTGGTTGCTTTATCCATTTTACTCTATAAAAGAATTCTTTGGCTGTGAGACTACTGTTGATATTAATTAAGCTAATACAGTTTCACTGTTGTTTTAATTAGGTACTGTTGACATGAAATTATTGTAAATGGACGCTATACATTTGTCAAAGATATTGTAAATAAAGAGTTTCTGATTGACTAGTATAGTTTTACTGTTAATTTTAATTAGGCTTATATAGTTTTCAGATAGTTTTATACATTTTAATTTTTACATTTATGGATGAAACCTATTTCATTACATATGATCAATGGTTAATAAAGACTATTTTACTACACAATCAGTATGTTAAAAATAATACATTTTTATTGTCAAAACGAAATGGTAAATTTTGCTCTGATGCCCATATGCTGTCTTTCACACTTCTTCCAGTAACTGTCAACTTTACAGTTTATTTTATTTTAGAAATGTGATACTATAATAGTGATACTAATCTAAAAACAGAAACTTGATTGTGTTTACTAGCCTTATAAACTTCACAAGCTAGAGAATGGACCGTCCACTAGTGTTACTGTCACCAAGGAGGATGCCCTCAAGTTTTTCAGACAAAAGCAGACGATCCGAAGGCTTGAGACCTCTGCCGGAAACCTTTACAAGGAGAAGATCATTCGGGGATTTTGTCACTTGTACTCGGGACAGGTAAGCTTAATTCTTTGCAAATACAAATCAAGATTAAAAATTTTCATAACATAATTTTGTAATGAATACAACTTAGTACTTCAAATATTGTGGACCAGAAACTGGCTTAAAAGACAAAAGATATAATTATATACCTACCATTATTACAGATGAACTACAACAATTACATTTACAATTTTTTAAAACCAATGTTTATAAATGCCATTAGTAAATACTGTTTTACTCTGAATATAGATAATGCAATCAATCTGACAAAAAATATTCAAAAATGCCCTAAAAAGATGTAGGTAATGTTTGAATTGTTTATTTCACTCAGGCTTGAAATTGGGTATATAGATTACAATTGTTAATGCATTTCAATGAACAACCATGCACTATTACCACAACGAAAAATACTAAGTTAATTGTTTGCATTTTAACCTTTTTTATTGTTTTCAGGTGTTTAAAGTTATATCTTTTTAGGGAAATAGGTTTTTAAGGACCAAGTTTCAATGTAGGTCCTTTTCAGTTTTCTAGACCATAATTTTCAAAATATCAACAACAAAATCTAACCAAACATATTGATGACATTTGGCACAATAGTTTTTTGCATAATAAAAAATGAAAACTGGTGTTGTAGAAAAAGTAGTTAATTTATATTTTTAATAAAAATGCATTATTTGCAGTTTAAGTGTAAGTTTGAAAACAGCTAATGCAAATATTTAAGTAATTTTTACATTTAGTCCTCACATATCCAATAATTATTTATTATTTGCGAAAAATGTTGTTGTAAACTAGAAAAGTGTTTTGACTCAAATCAGAAGTTCGCTATCTATCACACTTGTTCAAAGGAATGGCAGCTGCTAAATGGGGTG
>NW_025785681.1:0-14046 GCF_021130785.1 Homalodisca vitripennis
AAGGCTAATACTAGATTTCTATGGTGAAGTTATAACTTTTCCAGTAAACTACTATTTAAGTTAGAGGGGGAGAATGTAATAAAGGGGATTACACTCATTATTTGATTGGGTATCTATGAGGTTAAAGGTCGACCCTGCTAATCACAAATTTGACATTATCAACTATTCTACTCATCCTACTGAACAAAAACTAATATATAGTTTTTAAGGCGGTGTGAATGACAAATAACAGGGTTTTAGGGGGTATATTTATAAATAGTTAAGCTTTTAATATTTTAATGTTCTGTGTTTATGCTGGATATCTGTTTACTTCAAATGTTATCTATAGCCGGGACTTACTCTTACTCCCAGGGCCATTTATATCGGAGGTGATATTTAGCCGCACCAACAAAGCTCCTCCATCTTGAAACGGTCCTCCGCATCTTCCTCTGAAGCGCCCACCTTCTCCATATCAGCCTTCACCTGGTTCCACCATCTCACTTTCGGTCTCCCACGGGGTCGTCTTCCTTCTGGGATACCGTACATTACCCTCCTCAGTTTGCATTTCTCTTCTCTTCTCAAAACATGGCCTGCCCAACGGAGTCTTCTGCACTTTATTTCTCCTATTACATCCGTACTATTGTAGAGCTCCCTGATTTCTCTATTATGTTTTCTTCTCCATACCCCTTGTTCATATGATGGCCCATAAATTTTTACGTAAAATTCTATTCTCGAAAACTAGAAGCTTTTTCTCATCCTTCTTATTTAGCCTCCACGTTTCGGATCCGTACAAAAGCACTGGACATATAATTGTTTTGTATATTCTAGTTTTAGTTTTGTGAGAGAGAGATTTGGTTTGAAAGTATCCTATTGCATGCATTATACACATCTATTTGCTGAGTTGATCCTATTTTGTATCTCTGGTTCATCTGTGTTTTTATTTGATATTGTGACCCCAAGGTACTTAAAGTTCTCCCACTTGTTCGAAAACATGCCCATCAATTTGTAGGGGTCCTCCTCTTTGATTTTGATTCCCATTCTAAAGCTATAGCCGGGACTAAGGGGAGTAATACCGTATCTGTTATCTCAGCGCTCTGGGGCTGTAGTCAGTGTTTTCACAAGATATTGTGTACTGTAGTTTGGATTTAGTGAGTGCGTGGCAGTCAAGGATCGACCACCTACTAGTTCGACGAATCGTAGTGAATTGTATGTATCGATTGAGTTGTGAATTGTTGTGAGTATCAACAATTGTGTGTTGTGTGAGTGTTTAGTTGGGCATGTTAGGAGTTTATGTTTTGACTGAAACAAGATTATTTCCTTTTAAAACATGGAATTTTTAATAATGAGTGTATTTATTGGGTAGGGTACGATAAGTGGACCCGGTTTTTCATATCGAATGTAATCATCAATACCTAATATTTGCATCTCAAATCCTAGACTAATCAATCGATATAAGTTTACAAGTATCTATAGTTCTCAATAACAATCATATGTGTTAAATTAAAGTATGGATCTAATATTTACAGTGATCAAACAAATTATTATAACCAAAGTTAGGAAAAATGAAGACGGCCATATTTGTGCTCCTCTCACAGTTTACAGTTGTTTCTTTCCCACAAATTTCACATAATGGGTTTTTCGGTACGAGTCCAACATGTTGAAGTCATGAAAACATGTCTTATCATCTTCCAAAGCAATGTTGTGTAGTTTTTTAAAAATTGACTGTCAATTTTAATGACAAATGTTACTTATATAAAATTGAAATATTACCTTACTTGTATTATTTTTATACAGTCTTAACAGCTTGCTGATATAGATTATTTAAGTTAATTGTTCAAAATAATTAAATCAGTATTGATTGATTGTATCGATGGTTATGATTAAGTAATATCGTTTGCCAATTTCGATATAAAAAAACCGGGTCCGCTTATCGTACCCTACCCTATTTATTTGTTGTGCTGTCGCGTATATGTTTTATAAACACTTGACTTTGATGTTTTCGTTACAACAGAAAATCAAAGACACAGCACACAAACAGAACACTAAAATATTAAAAACTTAACTATTTATGAATATATACATTCGTAAAAGTAGTAAACAAATTTTTAATCGCTGTAATTGAAAAACATCGGCCCAGGCAGATTCCTTCTTTGAAAAATGCGATTAGACATAGAGACATATTTTGGTTTGGTGACCACGTTATTGAATTTGAAGCCACCGAGACAAGGCTAGTTTGGCGTTTCAGCTCATTCGGAGGTGGGGACTGGTATTCTTTTCTTTCTGCCGCGAAGTGTATTTCCATCACATTTCAACGAAGTAGAAGAAAATTGACAGTCGTTGAAATTGATAAAAAGCCAAATTTGGAAGGATAAAATACAATCGCAGCTGAAGAATTCAGGGGCAGTGGGTTTTTGGGGCAATCAAAGAGCCTGTTGAACAACGTGACTGGGACACTCTGCTTTACATTATTAAAGAATGGGTTCTTCCAGGTACGACAATTGTTAGCGATTGGTTTGGAAGGCCTACAACTGTCTCAGTGGCGAGGGATTCAGGCATTTTTTCCGTCAATCATTCTATTAATTTTGTTGACCCTGGTACAGGTGTCCGGGGTGCCTGGCATTTTTTTGTCGGGTACCTGGCAGAATTCCTTATCAAAGCCAAATACCCTACCCACATACCCAGGCTCCACCAATTTTTTGTTGCTGTCACTTAGCTCTATCCGCCAACACACTAATGGTAAGTGTTTTATATTAATGTCCACTTATGTGTTAGTATTAGGGTTTTTCATGATTTATTACGTTTTTTACACTTTACATAAATTTCTTTGCATTGAATTTCAATTTATATTTCTGATCAGAATTTGATATTTTACTGACAAGTACTATCTTGAGGGATGTTTTTTCTTTTGTTGACATCAGCGTGGGGCAAGCACCGACTGCAGCCCGCGCTGATGGCTGGAGGCATTCGTCTCAACCCAATAACAACTAATTAATTTGTAGCTCAAAATTAAGGAAAACATCATTCATTTTGTCAAAATTCTGCTCATTTCAGTATTATTTTTCATTTACGTTTCCAAAGATGGAGCCGCATCCCATGATGTCATCATGAGGTTGAATCACGGTCATAAAAGGTCACGTGACACCCGACGTGGATGTGCAACACGGAAATATTGTTCCACATGTGAACAGTTGTTTCCATTTTTTTATGTCTTACATCTCCGTTATTTCGCATTTCCACCCCTTCAAACCTTAAATTGTTTTGTTCAGTAGGACGATTCCAATAACTTAATTACGCAAAACTTGTATTTCGCCACTCCAGCCGTAACTTTCACAATTACCTTTGATTGTTATTATCAAATGGTTCGATACATTATCTGAATTCGATTATAATATAATAATCGTACGCAACATGGAGTAATGAGCAACAAGAATGATACATTACAAATTTTAATAACATAAATTTAATAATAACATTACAAAATAACAAAACCAACTATGGGCTATAGACCTGCATATCAGATAAACGTTAGGCTGCAGTATAATAAGTGGCCACCACCAAAATCGAATCATGATTATCGAATCATCGATATTTATTAGTATTAAATCATCAGTATTCATAACTCTAAAAAATACTGTAAACAAAATGTTAACCTAACATGTAATAGGTATTTCAAATAATAATATAGCTTGCTGGTTTAAAAACCTTCAAAATTAATATATTAATGATAAATAAAAAACTTTCTGTGCTGTCTATTTTTACAGCTACAGTATAATAAGCGGCCCACCAACACAATCGAACATGATAATCGGAATGATATCGAATCATCGACTCATACTGGTGTGAAACTGCCAATGGATTCCACCAAGGAGTTTCCCCTCATTAACCCTACACCGTACTTCATAGACAGTTCCCACTACTTTCTGAAGCGAGAGAAGAAAATGGAGGACAACAGCCATTAAAACATAACCTATATAAACTTACAAATGAAAATCAGTTCGCTAAATAAAAACAATCTATGGGATGGAACATTACATAACTAAATATAAATGTATCATTTATAATTACACTGTTAACAGGTAGAACAAAAATAAACCATAAAAGCCACAACATCATAGCTTAGCTATTTACGGATAGCTATTTTCGGAAGTAGTCTAATGTGTGGGTTTTTTTGTATAAAATTCAGTAAAATAAAACTAGTATCTTAATGAATTAAGCAAAGCACCAGACAATATTATTGTTTTTATTGCCAAATAATTTATTTTTTATGTATAACCCTACAACACAAACTTGTTGGTTAAAGTAGCCCTACCAATAAAATTAACCCTGGAACATATTCACCAACAAAAACATCGGCAACGCTATATTTCGTTGGAGTGCAACACGGAAATATTGTTCCACATGTGAACAGTTGTTCCATTCACAACCACACATTTGGAATCAGAAAAAAAAAATGTTCTTTTTTCGTTCCATATGTTGATTTTTTTCTTGAATCATGTCCAATTTTTCAATCGCAATTACTCCTCTAAAAATAATCACAAAAGACATGGTCTTGCGAAGAGTCCAACTCTTTCTAGTTCAAATTGTCAGAAATAAACGGAAAGTTAGTAAAAATGTTAACAGTTGCTTAGTGGCGCTGTCTTGCTATATGGTCTGACGAATTACATCGTAACAAATGCGTTTGACCTGATGCAGCAGCTAAAATGTTAATTAGTTTTTTGCGCTATAGTTTGTGATGCTAATCAAAGTTTACATTATTAACAATATTGTAAAGGCAGTTTTCTGTCGTTATCAATTCCCCCTCTGGTTTTATCAATTTTTGGTATTTTACAATGCAAAAAGGAATGACTTATTTTGTTTATACAAAAATTAATTTTCTTAAATAATATTTTATTAAAAAGTATATAATTCTCTCAAATCATATGATGCAAAATTACATTTTAATAATTAATGTATTGTAGGTTTCAAAACTACAATAAAACTCTCGGAATGAGTAGAATGCATTTGGAATTAAATATAGCTAATGGCTATAGTGTCAAAATGAAGATTTCTTGAACCAGTTAACTTAAAAAATATAACTTATCTTAGATTACAGTATACAAGTGTGGTGTGTATTCTCACATGTTAATATTGTGACCATTTTAAGAATAAAACATAATAGTTTATTCTATTTCTTAAATGTTCATAATGTACAATCTTACCAATTTAAAAATACAGTGACGAACTTAACCTTTTGTTTTTTGCAGATAAATGTAGACAATGAATTCATTCGACCCAGATCATGCTATGGCTATACTCCTACAGGCAAAGTTCAATGAAGAAGCTAAAAAGCAACGGAAAAATGATAAGGTAAATAGCAAAAGATTTTGTGAGATTCTTCTGAAGGATGAATAAATAATGACATATGATTTAGCGTAAAAGTAAAAAAAAAGGTTCAAAGTTTTTTTTTACTCAGAACAAGAAGCTAAGGAATTCTTTATTGCTTTAAGCCCTTAAAAGACCTTTTCACTGCTTCCGGAGTGACACGATTTTCAGGATGGGTAGACTGGGGGTACGGTCGCTTCCTGTTGAGATCCATGAGGAAGAATTTGAGCATTAAATCACGAATATGTCCTCTTGGAAGAAGGGGAGGTCGGCTCTATTTCAGCCTTCTGTAGTCAAAGCGGTAGGCAAAGGTACTCCCTCGTACTTGGACTAGTAATAGCCATTAACACTAAGGAAGCTCCACCCACTCCAACTCCCTTAGCAGTGTACTAGACCCTTTTACCCAGTGGATTTACCCTTTTACCCCAATATCTTGACATTTGCGGTTAGTGATGTGCCGCTCCTAGACATCCATGGGGTTGCCCAAATTAAAGTGACACATTGGTTTTTGCTGTAGGTTCAACTGGGAGGTTTAAGCCAGCCAGA
This sequence comes from Homalodisca vitripennis, assembly GCF_021130785.1. Classification (NCBI taxonomy): domain Eukaryota; kingdom Metazoa; phylum Arthropoda; class Insecta; order Hemiptera; family Cicadellidae; genus Homalodisca; species Homalodisca vitripennis. The sequence continues at coordinate 5,887 of NW_025785681.1, forward strand.
AGTCAATCGTCCTGGGAGTATCTTTTCAAGTTATAAATACTCATGTAAATGTCACTTTAGGTTCTATAAAGCAATGACATAATTTCGTTCCGTGAACAACACATACATTTGGAAATACCACATGTGCTACTTCTCTAAAATAAAGCTCTGAAAAAATAATGTTTTTTTTTCATCAGTATTTGTTTATGTTATGGCAGCAAAAGATATTACAGTTTCAAGTGTCATAAATTAGGATACAATTAGTTTTATTCAGAAAGATAAGGTTAGAGGAATTTTTCGGGTACAGTAATGCAGGAGCAGGACATTTGGACTAGTATGTACGGTATGTTAATTGCACTCTCTCTTTGGTGTTCAATATGTAAATAAAAATGTCTTAATTTCTTAAAGTGGTTCTAGTAATAGAAATGTTTTACAGCCTTGTGTCATATTCAAAGCGATATGTTACTAATGAATAATTACATCCAAACTAAGTAACGTATCACAGTAGACCCAAGGCTTTGTAACCAATCACGAAAGTAACTTTGTCGGATAAGGCAGAAGTCAATTATAACAAAACTCACCAATATACATCTTTGTGCTATAAACTATCATAAGACTAATGATGATTTGAGCCATTCATTTTTATTTCATAACCACTGCAAATAGTTTAATATGTTTCGTTCTACTCATTCTGTAATTAATTGTATTTGAATTTTACAAAGTTATGTACTTTTTTAAAGTAAATATAAAAAAAATCTAATGACACTATGTACTTTATGAGGTTTCATATGTACACTATGAGGTTTCAATATTAATGATGTTTATGCAAGATTGTTTTGGAATGTGTTTGCATGAAATGATGATATTAGCGGTTTTTATTGTTTAGTTTGAACTCAGATAAGTGAGAAACGTCTTGGATAAGTATTAAGTTCAAAGTAATCTACTTTCAAAGGAAAATGAAAACTTGAATTTAAAGAGCATGTTTAATACAAAAGAGTCTGAATTTGCCCGGATGAAACAATTTTTCTCTGATTCTGCTAGACACGAGTGGCTGGATCACTGATGATCCAATCCAAATGTATCTTGATATTTTAAATACTACAGTAATTAGCTCAGACACCAAAATGTATATATTAAATCCGTCTGTCCTGTCAGGCAGTAAAATTATTGAATGACTTTGCTGCTGTCCTGGACCCTCTACACATTTCTGAAAAAGAAATTATTCCTAATGCCTATTAATAACTCCAGTGGTGACATAGCTGACAGTGGAACCCACTGGAATTTACTGGTATTTAATAAATCCCAGTCTCTGTTCTACCAGTATGATTCATTGCATAACTCAAACTGTGTCCCAACTCAAACTGTGGCAAATAAACTCAGTGAATATTTAGGCCTCAAGTCACATCCAAACATTATTAGATATACAAGGGACAACCCAGAGAAATGGGAATGACTGTGGAATACTTTACAGTCGGTGGGAGAGTAGATTGTAGTTGCCACTTAGAGCACTAGTTTAGAAAGTTTCAACTGATATTGTAACCTTCACTATGACCACTGCCAAAGATTGTGCCGCTATCCCTACCCATTCGGAGATGTTACTTTCCTGAACGATTGCCCATATTTTTTCTTGATGTGATAAGATGGTCACCAGTTCTATGTAGATTGTGCCCACAGATCAGATGGGATGTGCACTCCTATATCCTTCGTTTTGGAGTCTGATAGTCTGGTTATTATAAGTACCAGCAATGGCGTAACCAGAAAGAATTTTTGGAAGAATCAAATATTTGGGAGGCTTAAAAAGAGTCCCTACTCAGAAAATGTAGATTTTTTCGAAAGTGTACTTTTAGGCTAATTTACTTTATTAAAAACTAACTTCTTAATTAAATTGTGCAGGCAAACATTAAAGGGGAAAATGGCAAAATTGTCAAAGTATTTAAGGTTTATGTTGTTAGCATACTAGTTTGAAAACGTTTTTTAGGAACCCTAAAACACAAGACACAACCCTTACATGAACTTTTGAAAGTAAATCTATTGTATTTTTAATGTAAGGCGAGAAAATTGGTCTCTAAGTTATGTGCATTTTATTGCCTTTTCAAACAATCTTAATCAAATAAATTAACTTGTAGGTTATAACTATATTTTTGTACAGAATTAAACGTTTATACAAAATTTAAAGTCTGTAGGTCGAATCTTAATAAGTTATTAAGTTATCCTGTAAAACAGACAGACTAAACTAACAGTCAGTGAAATACAATGAAGGGACAGGCACTACCATCAAACTGTATGTTGCCTATATACAGGGTTAATAAAAAGTCTGGAGACCCCCGACTAATATTGTAACGGCTCACACGAGAATAAACTAAACTCGCCACACGCCACACATTTTATGTTATATTATGAGGTACTTTTTGGGCATAATTACTGCTTCATTCACAAACCCAAAATGGGGATTTTGGGGGCAGCTCAAAAATTTTAAATGTAAAGCCCCATCAAGTGACCTGTCATTTTCAAGCCCCTGATAAAAAGAAAACAAACAACGCAAACTAGAGGTCTCTATCTTAACCCAGTAAAAAATGACTGCCAATTTAAAATTGTATAAGCCAGAATAAACTACTTACAACATAGGAATAAGTAAACTTTTGGGGCAGCTAAAAACTGTCACTTTTAAGCACCACTCAGTTGATCTCTCATTTGTTAGGTATTCATAAAAGGTACAAACTAGGAAAAATAGAGAATTCGAATGAAACCCGTATTTTTTATTGTTCCCTATAAAGGAAAAGAAGAGATATTTAAAACCCTTATAACGTCAGTATATCTTTTCACAACTTCCAGCAAACGGCACAATATATTTAAAAAAAAAATTAAATGTGTAAAGTTCATTTTTATTTTTACTTTCTACTAATTATGGTAAGTATAAAAAAGTAAAAATTTTAAAATTATAAAGTCACTGTACTCAGGATCGTCAATGTTTACGAGACATGTTATTTATTACTAATAATGAACACGGTACTTTGGAATTATACAGACCACACCCAGACATGAATCGTTATTTGACATTTAAGTCACTTTTAAGCACCACTCAGTTGATCTCTCATTTGTTAGGTATTAAAAGGCAAAACAATCTCAAAACGAAGTATGGTTTAAATATCAAACCTAGCAAATAACAAAAGTTTAAAGAAATATTGGGAATTCCTAACTGCAGGAGGACTACTTTCCACTAGTTATGAACTTTGTCCCGAGTTATCTGTTGTTTACATTAGTCTTATCATTGTTTCATGTTATCAATACCATCAGTGTCTTGCCGTACTGACTTGAGTCACATTATTCCTTAATTTTATCATGGAGCTAAGCGAACAGGAACGTATTACATTGTTAATGATGCGTGGATATGGTGATAGAATTCGATCATATGAACAAGTGAGACATTTATTTAATGAAACATTTTCTGATAGAAACCCTATATCAAAATCTGCTGTTGAAAAAACAATTAAACTTTTTGAAAGAAACAGGCTCAGTGAAGAATCGGCCTAAGTCTGGAAGACCGAGATCAGTAAGAACTGAAGATCATTGTCTGGAGGTGTTGATGTCTGTTGTTGAAAACCCGCCATGTGTCAACAACTGCTTTGTCAAGAGAAGTGGGGATTTTCTCAGGGATCCGTTTGTAAGATTTTACATGAAAATAAATACAAGCCATACAAAATTCATCTTGTACACGAGCTGAACGAAGATGGCTTCGATTGAAGGGTACAATATTGTGATGAAATGATGAGCAAAATAGATAACCAGACATTAAACTTAAATAATATTGTATTCAGTGACGAAGCAACCTTCATGCTAAAACGGGGAAGTAAAAAAGATACAATTCTCCGTCTCTGAAGTGATGTTAATCCTTACTGGGTGTAAGACCAACAAAGTCAACATCCCGAAAAAATTAACGTTTGGGTAGGTAAGATGGGAGGACAAATTATTGGACCACTCTTCATTGAAGGGAACCTTACTAGTGATGTGTACTTTAGGTATGCCTCCAACAACAAAAAATTCCAGCAATCCAGGCATCCAGAGATGATTTTGAACAAGTTTGGTTCCAACAAGACCGAGCACCTCCACATTATAGCCGGCAAGTCCGCCACTACTTGGATAATGTTTTTCCCAAATCGATGGTTAGGTAGACGTGGGTTTATTGAGTGGCCCGCCAGATCACCAGACCTGGTCACCACTCGGACTACATCATGTGGGGTTATGTCAAAGACAGAGTGTACAAAACAAAGCCACGAGATATTGATGATCTGAGAAATCGAGTTGTACAGGAAATACATGGGATTCCTCAACAAACATTGCAGCGAGTTGTATCGCATGTTTACACCACACTAGCGCATTGTCAAGCCGCTAAGGGGAAGCAATTTGAACACTTCTTGTGAAACGTTAAGCTGGTAAGTAATGCCAGAGTATCTGCTTAAAAAAATGCATAACGATGTTAGAAAATTCTTATTAAATATCTCTTCTTTTCTTTTATAGGGAACAATACAAAATATGGGTTTCATTCGAATTCTCTATTTTTCCTAGTTTGTACCTTTTATGAATACCTAAACAAATGAGAGATCAACTGAGTGGTGCTTAAAAGTGACAGTTTTTAGCTGCCCCAAAATGTTACTTATTCCTATGTTGTAAGGTAGTTTTATTCTGGCTTATACAATTTTAAATTGGCAGTCATTTTTTACTGGGTTAAGATAGAGACCTCTAGTTTGCGTTGTTTGTTTTCTTTTATCAGGGGCTTGAAAATGACAGGTCACTTGATGGGGCTTTACATTTAAAATTTTTGAGCTGCCCCCAAAATCCCCCATTTTGGGTTTGTGAATGAAGCAGTAATTATGCCCAAAAAGTACCTCATAATATAACATAAATGTGTGGCGAGTTTAGTTTTTCTCGTGTGAGCCAGTTACAATATTAGTCGGGGGTCTCCAGACTTTTTATTAACCCTGTAGATATGAAGCCTTATTAAACAATTAGCACATATTATTTTCAAGATATTTTGCAAAAAAACCGGCAGTTTAACAGAATACTTTTGCTAGCCAACTGGTGGTAACATAATATGCAAACATTCCAAGTAGAAAATCTCAATCCGTTTCTAGAGATATCCCAGTGAAAGTTAGATTGATTATCATCATTGTGTTGCCTATATGAAGCTTCATGCAAAGTGTCAAATTCATACCTCAATTTGGTTTTTAGATACTGTGCAGAGAGAACATAAATGACATTATTCTAGTCTCCTGAGTAATAAGCTTCTCTAAAGTTCAGCCAATATATAAAAATCACTAATTGGAAACTATTGATTTCTAATCGAATAACTGATTTAAACCTATTTAACATTTTGTTGAACATTCTTAAAAATAAAAAACTTACAACACATGTTAGTTCTCAATTACAAAAATGCATATTACACAACAGGTGAATACATTTTTTTTTTTTTTTTTTTTTTTTCTTTTTGCCTGTTGGCTGGCCTTTATAATCTTATAATGCGGCCACGTAGTACACTTGTTATGTCTTCTTTCTAGTTATTTGCCGTATTCACTTTTTACCTTGTGGTTGCCGGCCAAGCTATGAACAATTAGATAGTCTTTGCATTTTTCCTAAGTCATGTGTTTTTTTTTTTCTTCTTTTTTTGTAATTTACTATATTGCTATTAGCTTATCAGATATTTATTTCATTTTGTTTGTTTTCTATGAAGGTTATGTAGAGTAAAATCCATAACCCTAGAACCATAATTTCTAACATGTTCTGTGTAATTATATGGTTAGTTAGGAGGAGGAAAACTAAGGAAATCTCTTTGATTGGATTATATGATAGTGATTTTGATATTTTTCACTGCCACCCAGGCCATTTAGGTAACAAGCATGTATTCTAAAGTGTTCCACAACCTAATCAAATTTACATGGTTCTACTTACTATTTTTAAAAAATCATTAATTTCTTTATAAATTTGAGTGTCTGCTTTTCGCAGCAAATCGATTAATATAATATTCGAATTCTGTTGATTGGCTTTGTATCTTGATTGATTTACTTTCTTGTGACTAAGTTGCCTGGCATAAGAGTACTTGGGACATTCCAGCAAAACATGTTCCATTGTCTCTATCTTAGTAGCCCATTGTGCAGTTTAGGCATAGCGGAGTGAAGTATTTTTTTATTCTGTATAGACATGAATTTACATTGCCATGACCAAGCCTCAATCTACTGATTATTAATGATTTCCCACCTGCTAAAATTACATGATTTTAAACCATGGGTATTTTGTAAATTGGCTCTGTATCTGTTTAAACCACCCAGCTTTTGAGGATTGTTGTAAGAGGTTTGTAAATTGTAAACCATAAAATTTTTTCTGGAAGGCTTTAAAATCATCAATAGGTACTGGCAGGTATTGTGTTTCCACTCCATCATTAGCTGCTTCCTTTGCTAATTTTATCCACCCTTTTCATTATAATGGATTCCTATATGTCCAGGTATCCACTGAATATATATTCTTTTCTGTGTTTCCACCAACAGTTTAAAAATCATCATGATAATACCATTTTTCTTTATGTCCCTTACTGCAGTTTTTCCAATGCCATGATGGCTGATAAAGAGTCAGTGCATATAACTATGCTGACTTCATTTAATGGTAGAAACAAACTCAACTGCTAAATAAATTGCATATATTTCTGCAGAGTAACTCGACATATACTGGCTTAGCTTAAATTTGTGTTCTATTTGTAGTGATGGAATATAAACAGCAGCTCCAAACCTTTTCATTACATTTTGAACCATCTGTGAAAACTGCCAAACAATCTTTATATTTTGTTACAAACATTCTATTTATTCCCTGATGGATTACCGCCGCATTACAGGTCTTTTTACTGTAACTTTCATTATCTATTAATGTATTAAATACTACATTTGGATTAGTCAATAAAATTGGACAGTCCAAATCCCAGTGGTTTGGTATTTTAAGTTTATTGGTCAAAGTAATTATGATCCACTTCACCAATCTTATGTATGGCTTTTATATACAGAGGGATTTTCCTATTCTTCCAATAACTTGACATGCTGATTAATAGATTGAGATAATTAATTTTATAGTGTGCTGGATGTTCTTCATCATATATTATTTTGTATATGACTCTTTCTGCAATGGCAGTACGCCTCATAACTTAATGGTAATGTAGAGGTTTCGGTTTGTAAAGCTATGATAGGTGTAGATTTAAATGCATCCATGGTTATCCTCAAGGCTTGATTTTGTATAACTTCAAGTTTATTTAGTAACTTTGCAGATACATGACCAAACAAAAAACTACAATAATTCCAGTTTAGCAAGTATGAGACCTCTGTATACTTTAATTATGAGGTCCGGATGAGATCCCTGTCTTCCACATGCTAACATTTAAGGATATTTAAGTCTTTTTGACATTGGTTGCATAGGTTATTTATATGATCTGAAAATGACAGTTTATTATCTATTGTCACACCTAACAGTTTGATAGTATTTTTAGGTGTTACTTTGTGACCATTAACATAAAAATATCCGTACTGTTCATTATCATTATTTCTTTTACTTGAAAATACTGTAATATTACTTTTGGTGGCATTAAGCTCAAGATATAGTTTATCAAAGCTTTTAACAATGTTGTTGAGTGCAATTTGCATATTGTTGAATGCTGTGTCATAGTTCTTATGACAAGTGTAAAGAGATATATCATCAGCAAACTGTACTGTCTGTATTTCTTCAGGTTAGGATGTTCTTTAAATCAGAGACATACAATGAAAAAAGAAGAGGACTTATTACACTTCCTTGAGGCAAACCTTTGTAGGCATGTCTGGTAATTGTTTCATTTGGAAGAATCAGATGTAGCATTCTTCCTATGAGCCATTTTACTAAAATGATGTATAAACTTTGTTGGTATACCTTGCATGTATAATTTTCTCAGTAGGAGTGGAATAGCTACATTATCATAAGCACTTGAAATGTCAAGTGCTGCAACAATAACATTTTCTCTTTGAGTTAGCGCAACCTGTATATCTGTGGTTAAGGTAAGTAAATAATCTGAGCAGCCACGCTTCTTCCGAAATCCAAATTGATTTTCAGGAATTAATTTTTGCTTGTTAATTAGCCACTCAAACCTATTCTTGATCATTGTATTCATGATCTTCATTA
>NW_025785682.1:0-15080 GCF_021130785.1 Homalodisca vitripennis
CCATCATGTTCTAAATCTAGTGTCAGTACCAATAAAGAAAAAACTTCAAGTATTGTGACAATTATTGAAACCTGGATTTTGTGCAAGCGAATACAGACATTGAACAAAAATCGCAATGTGTTTTGTGTTACAAACTACTTTCCAATGAAGCAATAAAACCTGCTAAGTTGCTTAGGTATTTAGAAACAAAAAACTCCCGAGTCTTCAATTGTCATTAGAATTTTGTTAAATAAAAAGCAGTGAACTGAAAGTCAATCAAACATTTGATAAAATTGCAACTGGCACTGCAAATGCAAAGGCAAAAATGGCATCAATAAGCTGTTTCTCTGTTGTTTGATATGTCGGAAATGTAGGAGAGGAGCTGATCACGAGCCTGCTTGGAAAAAATAATGTTAGGTAAAGACTGCGCTCAAGAGAAATGTTTGATTTCAATATCAAACGATTCAGTGAAAAAGAAGGGTTGACGATATGTCGTGCGAGAACTTACGCTCCCAAATTAGCTACACTCATGTTTTTAAAATCTAAAGAAATGTTCACATTACAACTAGACAAGAGTACAGACTGGGAAGTGAGTATGAACACTTGTTTTTTTACACACAAGTTCGCTCGCTTTACCAATAAAACGATACTCCACACTTTTTTTGAACTAATTGATAAGTACAAAATAATTTCTTTGTTAGATCGAAAAACACGTAAAAGTTCATTTTTAGAGAAACAGTTCACGAACTTTTCGTTGCTCTGCCAAATAATGTCGTAACATGGTTTTATTTACAAATATGTATGTTTTAAATTTGAAGCTGAAAAGATCTGATGTTAACATATTCATTGGGTAGAAGACAAAAACAAACATCGAATGATTGAAACACAGAAGCTGTTGGGCAAATAGAGTTGAAAGAAATTCATACACATCATTGCACTTGTTACAACAGTTTGTAACAAAATATGAAGAAAGTTTACGCATGCTGAGGTTTACGATATAATTGTCAAAATTATATATAAAGGTTTCCAAAATTTTCAAGTCAGAATGAACGTGATGATTTTATTCCAGAGATTAAACAGATAATGATCCTGATTTTACAACAGATGGACTTCTTGGAGATGCAAGTAAATATGTTGACATTGTTTTTTACTCTATTAACACATATAAGCAAATACCAGCTCTTTGATACCAAAAAATCAGGCAAGAGCTGCAAAAAATAGACCCTCTTCATATCAGTGTAAGCGAGTGCAAAATTGCCATGGTGCAAATGAACCATTTCTCAGCGACAACTTTCCACACTAAAAAATATTTAAACACAAGTGGATATCACAATCTTGTAAATATGTGGTCTAGCTATAGTGACAGAAAAGAAAATGTTGAATACAGCGAAGAATAAATCGAGACAATACATTTGTATTATAGACTAGTAAATGGTGAGGATTTTTGGTAAACTTTTCTATTTTTTACAAAAAACAATTTTGTATTTTTAAGTTTTTAAAACAAGATTCTATTGCACAATACTGAATGGCATACTGAGCATTTTCTGTACAAAATGCTCCTTACTGAGGCATATTGATCCAGAAAGATAGAGGAAGAACTCAGCTTACAAAAAATTTAAGTCATTTGGTTTTCTTATAATTGTCATAATAAATTATATTTATTTAAAAACCATTAAAAACCAAGCGGCAGTGTGTATTCCATAAAAATTAGGAGGTGGCATTGAAAGTGTTAAACAGTAACTGTTATTTCTAACCAACTACCCAATTGTTGGTTTGTAGTGAATGTCCAAAACAACTTTTTTTAAACTTCAGTTTGACCAGCTTTAAGGATGACAGGCAACCTAGTACGTGTTAGCTTGAAATTAGATTTAATATTTATTAAAAAGAAATATTATCGCTAATTATTTCTCTGATTTAATGATTCTTCTAGATATCAGTAGCAACATTCTGTGTAAGATTTTCAACCGCTTCTACATGGAGATTCCTTGAAGTCTGCATGAAATTCCTGACTTATTACCCGGTTTTTTTTCCCAGTTTTCCTGCTCAGGAGCCATCCTGATGGATTCAAAACTTGAGTTTGGATTTTGGTCTTTGTGTGCTTGACAAAGGACGAATGCGTATATAGACTTATTCATTGTTGTGAGTTGTGAAAGTTATAATACAAGATCAGAAGTTCAAGTAATTGCCATTCTGGAACTCAACATTGTTGGACTTTCCAATCAACACTTATTATGAACTGTTATAATTTATAAGTAAACTCAATACCCTTTGAAACTGAACGGGAACTTTTGATGATATAAACAAAAGTTGACACAGTGCCGCTGCTGCCCATTCTCTTATATGCAATTTAGTTTTCATGGAATTCTATAGATATAAAACATAGAATACTCCATCCTCCGCCCAAAAAATGTATTATATTTTAACCAAAGTAAGTAAGCAGTAAATACTCATACTGACAATTTCCGTTAAATCTGACTATTTCATACAAGGACTTCATCTCACGATAAGTCTATTTTTTGCCCGCTTGAAGTAGCAGAGGAATGATAATTTCATTGTCTGTAATCACAAAAACAATATTATTGGTTTAAATTTTTAAATGAAGCTAAATTAAATTATACTATTTCAAGTTATCAGACATATATTCATTGTCCTAGATAACAAATATAGTAAATATGAGAGATACAAGCTATAATCTTGGACACTAAGTCATGCGTAGGGTCAAATATAACTTATTAATTACAATAAGCATATGAATTTTCAAACTTAAATAAATCCAAATTCATTCAAAACAATTTCAAAACTTAATCCCTCCGGTGGTTTTATATAATTTTGTGAAATGCACACCATTTTATCTGAGATCTTGCAGGTTCTCCTTAGCAAAATGTTTTAATAATAAATTAATAACAGTGTTATGTGTGTCCCATTTTTTTCATAATGAACAATGCTATCAGACTGGGTAAAAGTTAAAAACATTTTAGAAAATGTATCTTACTTGAAAAAAAAGAAATGAGATAAAAATTAATAACTTGCAAAAAAGTTATTCAATGATTTACAAAATTATACAAACATAATAATAACACATGCAAAAAATTATTCAGAAGTCTTGTAGAACTTTTCTTTAACTTCGAATGTGTTAAACAACTTTTAAAAGTTACAAATAAAAGTAGACTAAAAATTAATTGGTCATAAATTGACAGAAAACCATAATTGTAGTAAGCGCCCCTATTTGAGTCAGTAGAAAGTCCCCTTAAATTACAAAACAAAACAAAACAGTCGAAGATAAACTTACCATGTCTGTGCTCCATATAGAACACCTTGTGACAGGATACGAAAAACATGTTGGTATATACGTTCGTCGATCATGTTCAGAAACAAAGTCATACACTTGCCTTGTTCAGGAGACTGTGCTCGAAAAAAAGAAGCAACAGACTAATTTAGCTGGATTATGTTATTTAGAAATACTAAACTCTTTTAAAACGGAATTTGTTAATAATTACATAATTTAATATTTTGCTCATATAATACGCTTCCCGCTCGAGTGAATGAAGGGAATCATAGATATTTGTTAGAGAGAAAACCAACATCGAAAAAACGTCATGAAATAAGTAGAAAATGTAATATAAGGGTTATCTTTCCGAAACATAAGTTGGAGACAGCTGATTGAAACAAAAAGTACGTACCAATTTTATTTTGTCCATAACAAATATAGGATTTTTAACACAAAATATTTTTCAATGCACTTTTGCAGAAATTCAAGAAAACAACAGTTATTTATAAGAATATTAGGTCAAATCTTTTAACCCTTCTATCTACCTATTTATAATACAACCATCTAAAAAGTGGAGACATCGAAAATATATGTCTTTTATTTGAAAAATTACGGTACATTACAACGTCTGTAATATTACTTGGTATTATTATATGTAAAAATTAAAAATTTTAGGAACACTCAAACGCAAACTATATAATTACACTCAAAGCGTAATTTATAAAGAAAAATTAGTGATCATCTTTTTTTATTAATGAGCAGGTTGATATCCTGTAGAAACAGATGCTTGGCAATATACAATGTAATCAAGCATCATAAAATACATAACTCTTCACAAGTAAAATATTTATACAAAAGCATTAATACTTTTTGGTACAGTAATTATCCTATATACACGTTTTTCATATACCAAATAGAATGAAATATAAACCATGTTTTAGCCTCCTTTTATCTATTGTTGATCAGTTTTGTTCTCCATACATAAGTACCATAATGATACACAAAACATAGAACATATTGATTATAAGAAGCTTACAGAAAAATACATTATTTACAAAAACTCAACCACGAATACTCCCTTTAATTATGATTAACCCCTTAAGATTTGTTACAACATTTGGGAAATTTTGATCAAACATAACTTTAAGGAATATTGCTTACACCAATTTATTCGCATAACCCAATTTTTTCTAAAAAAATCACTTATACAAAATATTAACTACACCTAACCAAGTTTCTAGATAAAAAGTTCTGTCTAAAAGTCTACATTCTGTTAATTAGAATAGTAAATTGTGTACAAAGAAAAATTCACTATATGTCACTACAACTGAACCAACTTCCTATATAGAAATCTTTGTAATAAAACTCCAAAATATTTCTTTGAAAAAGAAGGTTAACAAATGAAACATGCTATTTCACCTAAGAAAAATATAAACCAAGAGTCCAACAAACCAAAGTTGATAAAATATCATTCTTCCTGACTTTGATGTAAATGTTAACTTCCAGCTACAAACTGACCATCTTGACCATAATATAAGCAAAAAATAAATATACTTGGGGCAGGTCAGAAATAATTACGTCAGCCCAAGAAAAGTAAGTTCTTCAACCTTTTAACCCCCTGGCTGGCGCACATTTAAGCCTTTACTGGTACAACTAATCAGATCAGTTTTGGACAATAGGGTCGGTAGTGCACGGAGGGTTTCGTCAGCTTCGTCAAAATTATGTGTGCACCCTACAAGTCCTCACAATCGATATTTGCTGGTTGATTTCATCACTGCTGTATATTTCATACTTGGTAGAACGCCGATATATAACGCGCAACGATGTGAAGGCAAAAATCAAGGAGTTTCAAGTTTGTATAATATGTTTACTAGCTGATAACCCGCCCCTTCGTACGGACACTTTTGTAGAATAAGCTGGTACGTCATAGACATCTCCTGTATGCCTTAAAAAAATGGCATACTACTGATGAAATAAATTATGGTCATTGGAAAATATTCCAATTTTAATTTAAATGCAACATTCCATGATTTTTGTCCATGAATTTTCATGCTTCCATGCTTTTCATGCTTCATCTGTTTCATTCCATAAAACGCTAATTTTGAAATGTAATTAACATTTAAATATGAAAAAAATACCGCAACAGAAAAATTCTATACTGTGTAACAGTCAACTATTTTGCCTAAAATACGAGCCTAAATTGTTTAGCAAAATTATATTACAAACTTTTACAAACGTGCATATAACAGAATAGAATATAACAGAAATAGAATAAACAGTATTTGAAGCTTCGTGCAGGAGTTTTGAATTTTTTATCCTGATACAATTAATTTATTGGGTAAAACAATAAAGTGGGTTATAATACATCAAAATTACCTCATCCCGGAGATATTTTCCTGTATAGAAATACACATAATTATGAATTGACTTTATTTATGAAACTAATAGTGCGATGTTTGATGATGATCGATCAGAAGTCAAAACTTGTTCAACGTACGACAACACAAAATTAATCTCATATTTAAAAATCCAAGATATACTCGAGAATGGCCACTTACTTATGCTCAGAAAAGAAAAAATATATAGTATAATCCAACAACACTTTTTATTTACAAATAAAATTTATTATACAATTTAAAAAAAGAGAAGACTATATACAAAGCTATACAACGTAGATTATCATCACTATCCAACTAGAGTAAATTCCTCTGGAGATACAATCTGGAGCAAATACATTCACTAGAAATGTCACTAATCGTTATCCATGAATCACCACTATTGATACAAAAGTATTTATCACGTGGACAGCAAATCGTCAACAGTGATAGATCACATACCACAACACAACAGACTGGGAGTTCCGTAAACAAAACAAAGGCCAAGCAAAACCGAACAGCTGATCCGGAACTGTAACAGGTGACCCGAGTTCACGTCAACGCTGTAACTATGTCAGTCAGCTTTCACAGCGGCCAGTAAAAGAACAAACATTTATAATACATGTAAAAGGTGAATACATTAAGTTAAGAAAGCTTGAACATCTTTTGATTAAAAGATATATATAACTTTTCTAATTACGAATTCGAGCGGGGGTAAAATTCTCAGAATTTATGCGACGTACATAGTAGACGATGTTTAATGAAGTCCTGTATAGTAATACGCGACTCTGGCAGTTCACAGCGGTAAAAAAATGAACATCGTAATTTATGAGCGACAGTTTCTCTAATCAGAGGGGTTTTTTAAACAGAATAGGTTAAACTTTGTATAAGAAAACATCTGTTTTTTGGGTTGGACATAGAATTTCAAGCAGTGGAAGTCCTCTTGGCATTCTTTGAAACTCTTCCATTTAAAAACGGTTTTTGAACTTCTGTTTCAATTTTTTTTCAACTAATATTATAGTGCTTGGGCCTAAACACAAGGTTTCTGTCTCAACTCGATGCGCTTTTTGGGAATGGTTACTTATAACTCCTGATGTTTTAAGATGTTTCTTCAAATCGACACGACTTTATCACCCTGAACATTGTCCTTGTAAACAAAACTAAATTTTTGCAGCATGTATTAATTTCGTTAATGTCGCTACAACAGTTAATATTCTTTGCATCACAGCTTAATAGAATTTGTTTGCATAACCAAAACATATTGGTTTTAGACTAACTTCTAACATAAATAAATAAGCATCTAGTCCAACATCCTTGAGAAAAACACAACCACTGCATCACTCACTTTGTTTTTTACTAAAACTAGCCATGGCTTATAACAAAATTCTCTAAACGTTTTAGTAAATAAATGAAAACGCGCGCACATGCCTACAGCCTACTACACTGCAGGCAAACAAAATGGTGGATGGCGGGCCGCTAGATCCTTTTTCGAGGACTACCGGCCTGAAATGTTCTGGACCACCAACCATAAAGCTCAAACACCATTACTAATGCCAGTCCGCTCTAGTAGCACAGTAGCCAAAGTCAATTCTTCAGTGTTTATGAAAACTAACAGTTAAAAGATTCTTCTCAGAACCAAAACACATTCTCTGCTCACACAAAAATATAACCTAATATTTGTATAAAAATAAAATGGAAAGATGTACATAACAAAATAATATTTGGCAGTAGAAAAATAACTACAATTTTTTTAAATATTATTTTTAAGAATGATGTGGTAGACGTTTGTGGTAAGCCTGCAAAAAAACACTGTATTACCCAGTGAACATTCTCATTTTTACGCCATGAGCCTCATGTTGCCAACATCCTAGAGAAGAATAATATTTAAAATTACCAAAAATATGGTCTATACAACAAGTACTAATTTAATGTTATATGGATTACAAAGGATTGGAAAGAAACGTTTCTATCCAATCATATGTAGTCTGTTTAATAATGTTATAGCGTAGAAATAAATTATTTTTTAAAAACTTAATTGAATTATTATAATTATAGAGCTCACAATATAACATGTAGTGTTTAATTTCCCTTCCAGTTATACCTTACAGGATGATGACCTAGAAGTGTTGCAACACTTTCTGGACACATTAAATAATTTTTCCCAGAAGAGGAAAACACTAATATATTAAAAATCCACATACGGCCTGAAATCACATACAAATTTTATAGTAATCTCCATTTTCTTATATTAAACTTTTACTACATATAAGCTGTATACATGTGACTGTTTTAACAAAAATCCCAAATTGAGAAAAAACCTATTCAACTAACAGTAGGACCTTGGCATACTAAGGCCAACGTTAGTTCTATCTAATGCACCTCTTAACTCTCGGTAGTTCGAAAGGCACTACCAATTTGATTTTGAATAAGAACAAAACACAATTTGTTTATGAAAGATGTTTAGAATTTCATCATAAGGAAGGAAGTGATGGAGGATCAAAATGGGAAACGGTTGCAAAAAAAGTTTAAAAAGCTAAAGATAAATAAATAGACAAAAATGAAACAAGAAAACAACTTCTGCCATAAATTTAACTGTTTATATGATGTCATTGATTACTCTGATATTAAGTATTATTGGAGAAGTGTTAGAGATGGGTTGATATTAAGCATTAAGTCATCCTATTAAAATTTAAACGTGTATAGTTTGATGTCTCATTTCTTCACTCCAAAAAATTTTCAAGATGATTGTGTTATCTCCCTTAAACCTTTATATAGGGTGATTCTGATATAGAGCACACCATATTTTACATGGTTGAATTTAGGTTGTTAAATGTTGACAAATTTTTCACCCAGTAACTAGAGAAGATTGCCAAGGCTCTAGTTGCCATTTTCAAAAAAATTGAGAATTCAGTTTTCAGATACTTATTTTCCAATAGTGGCAATTACATTGTTGATTTTACATTGATGCAATGTCCAAGATCTTCATAACAATAACTACCTAGCATTTACTTTATTGGAGTTTACCTTTAATTTCTGAATGCTGAAGAGTGACAATATGCAAAACTTTGAATAATTATCCTACATTTGTGGTCTCAATATAAATTAAAATCCTTTTATAGGTGACGCCCAACAAAAAAAAATGTCAAGACAAAGGATCAGGGGATCTCCTCGCAACCCAGTTGAATGGGGCCCATTTCCTCCCAGTCAATTCGAGTTCTTGGATACTGGTCCTGTGGCGTGAGTTCGGAGAACATCCTTGCATTCACCCCCAGATAATGCATATTCAATTACACTATTCCAATCTTTTAAATTGTGACTCAAAGGAGGAAAGCGAAGAAAGATGTATCCAGAAATAGAAAAATAACAAGACCTGTACACAAAGAGAATAAACCCGTATTTAAAAGTAGCGATAATTGTAGAGACTGTGCTTGGAAGCCAGTTCAAGGACACGGAATCGGAAAAAATGCAAACAACAATGGCAAAACATTCGAATAGCGAGGTAGTAGATACAAGGTTGCTATCACTTACTATTCGATATGGTATAGACTCTTTACTCCTAGGTTAGTGATTTCACTAGTAATAGCATAGCTGTATTGACAATGAAAGATTGTGTCCCTTTCTACAACCTTTTCATCTATCCTAAAAAATGCCACAACATTGTTTATGATAGAATTCAACAGAACTGTCTCTAAACATACTCCTCTTCTATAACAATAGTATCGTAATAATATATTTTTACTGATTTTTCCAAGTTCCATCTAGTACCACTCCTTATTCATCAGCCCAAACCTCAGAAGGCTTCCAAGATTCTTTATTTTAACCCCACAAACCCACGAAGATACTACAAACTGAGAACTACCAGCACAAAGACAGAGAAGAAGAACAAAAGTAAACTGTTTTTCTGCAAGAACAGATATTCAGTAGAAACACATTCACCAGGACAATAACTTGCTGGTTTTTGCGTATTTACACTACTATTTCATAAAAACATTGATGTCATTCAACACAGATCTTCTGTAAATCTAGGCCCACCCTGTTTTATAATAAAATCATTTGGCCTCTTTTCTCAGAATAACATGGCAACTTCAGAAATTTAACACCCACTTTAAATGATTGTAATCAATTCAGATTATTCCTACCAAAGGTTAGGTGTTCTAATACAAATATGATTACATAAGAATTATATACACTCTCAGTAATAAATCAAATTTTTTTTTTAATCTAATAGAGAAATTAAAACAATTCTTCATTTGTGATAATAAAAAAGTTATTACTACATAATTTACAACATAAATAAGAATATAAACATTACAAGAAAGTATAACTGATTGGTTATCAGAGTGGAGTCACAAACACAGAGTGCATCAATGCTATTACTCGTTCATCCCTATAGAACATGTAGATTCAAGCTTTCAAGGTTTCAAGCGAAAGAGTAAAGAGTTTAGTGCTTCGCACTATGATGTACCATCATTTGGCAACAATCAGACCCCCCTCCCCTTTTATGACACAGTGCCAATTGTACATTTTAAAGCTAATAAATTCTATTACCATTTTTAGTCCAAGAATTATTCAATTAATTATTGAAATTCATCGTGTTTAATTTTCTAAATGACTTTTGGTAATTTTATATACATTTTTCTATTGTGAACAAAATTTTATAGTAACTTGAAGTTTTTTACTAAATATTGAAATTTGTGATTTTCCTCACACTTTCGTATAAATCAGTTAATATATTGTTCTAATTAGTGGTGTGATTAATGGTGTGCTACATGTTCAATTAATTGTAAAAATCACAGTTGTTTTCGCTCATATAGGTTTGTGATAATTATTACCATGAGTAAAATTACAACCAACCAATAACCTTGGACCACTGTGATTTTCTATAAATGTTATGATGTAACCACACTATATATTGTATCCCCAAGAAATATGTTAAAAATCAGGATTTTAACATTTTTTTTACGAGTAATTATGTTTTAGTTTTAACACTAGGCTTATTATATAAAAGATCAAAAAATGTGTGAAAAAGTAATAATTTATTAAAATATATCAATCGTTATTGTACTATTAAAGTGAGTGCATCTCCTTCGAGACACTAATTGAACCTATGGAAGTTATACAAATTGGTTGTAATTAGCTCTAAAAGGGGTTTTCATTTTGAGACACGACATGAACAATATTCTATATTATTAGTATTTGCTTCTCAAGAGTAAAAATTACTCTTTCTTCTTTCTGAAAAATCTCAAAACAGGCCCCTCTTGATTTCGATTTGTACATAAAAGATAAGATTATTTACACAGATCTTCTGTTGGTATGTACGCCAAGTGATTGCCAAATGCTATAGCAATGGGATTCATAAAAACAAACTATTATAATTTATGTAATATAAGAGCATGCTTTCCCTTTTGAACATCAGGGTTGCCCTACAGGAGTCCAATAATGCAAATTTCCCCTGATTGTCCACGGACCCAAATTTTTCATCTTTCCCTGACTTTTTCGACCGCAATCCCCAGTGGTTTTTTGGCAATTACATGGGGTTTTTTAGGTGGAACACAAAAAGCAGGTGTTAGATTATGTAACTGTAAGCATCATTGTCCTTTGTTACACACAATTTATTAAAACCTTTTAGGATATCAAACTTTTTTTTACAAGTAACTAAGCAGCCAGGTTTGTCGGTATTAACAAAAAAGCCGAGACTTAAAAGGCATATTTTTGTTCCACAACAAACTAAAGCAATTAAATATTTTTTTTTTAATTTCTTTTTCCAAAGAATTTTATTAAGGATTTAAAAACTAATTTACGATTATTTTTATACATAAATATAGTGTATATACTTACATACATATATTCGTATAGTATATTTTCTGTTTTAACCAAATTTTTTCGTATTCTCCAATCATTAAGTTTGATGACTTATTTTGAAACATAATTGTTTTTGTTACGCTAAACAGCTTCTTAATGGAGAAGATAGTATTTTACATCAAAGCTCATAAAACAAACTTACTCTTCCATCAAATCTATGTGAGTATACTCTTGCATTTGTAAGCAAAAATCAGGTTTGTAGGCTATGTGTAATTCTAACTTATTCTTTAAGAGCGCTCTTTACGAACTCGGAAAACATAGAAGAAAACAAATCAGTATTCAGGTTATCGCCAATAATTATATAAAAACAGAACTATAACATTTAATCATGAATGTAGTCTACACATGTTACCAGTAACTGAAGTGAAATCCATTTCATTACTGTTTTTTTTTATTTAGTGCGGTAGTGCAATTCGTTACATCCTAATAAGGTACATATGCCAAACATGCCAAACAATTAACAAAGCCCCAGCAAAACTTAAACCATTCTTAGTTATGATCTTTTGTCAAAATACAGACAGGGACAGCCAAAGTGAAAAACTATAATTGCTACAGGAATTTTAACTATCTTTTTTTTTCATTTTACCTATTTAACCAACACAAAAATATTTCCCTCATGTATTTTATAAAACAACCTGTATAATCCACAGAGCGTTAAAAAAGACTATTCCATAATACATAATATTTAAGCGTATATAAAAATAAAAAGTAATGTATGTTTATGTCCAAAAAGAATAAGATTTAGACACTAATATTGAATATCAATATAATTTTATAGATCTGACTGAATTCTAACAAAAATAAGCTAAATACATATCCTGAAATGCTTTCCTCTATATATAAAGTCGTATTAACCCTTTGAGGGCCAGGACCAAATATGAGATGTTGCAAAATTTTTTCACATATCATATCCCCTGTGACTAGTCAAAAGTGCCAGGCTAAAATTGGCGATTTTGCAGTCTCTAAGATTAAAATGTATAACTTTTCATAACAATTTGAGAATGACCTAAAAGTTGCACCAAATTACTCGTATAGATATATACTATCAACAAGAAATATATAGATGTAGTTTTAAGTAATTTAAAATTTAAAAAAATAGTGTTTTAATAGATTACATAAAAAAAATGTTTTTTTTTTTTTTTTTTTTTTTTTTTGGAAATAACTAAAACAGGAAAAATAATTTTACTGTGGGAAGCTATTTTATTATATTGTACATTTAGAAAGGAACAACCATACCAAATGTTGTGTTATTTCTCTCATAAATAAATTTTTTATAACACATTTTGTATAAATACGCATAATTGTACTTCGAAACAAGTGATAAAGCATTTGACTCTTACACTGCAAGAAACTTAAAATAAATATTCACATTATGGATGTACCGGTAAACAGATGATTGTAAGATCCATAAACAGTTTCAATACAGTTAAAAACACTATTTACCAAGAAATATTTACACAATTTTATTTGAAATTAATTTACACTTTTCTATTTACAAATATGCTACTTACAATTTTACTCCCGTGAGATCGCAAATTGTCAGTCATTGTAACTACTACACACAATAGCTAAGCACGTAACTACTAACACTACTAATATTTACAACCACAAAATAAAATAATAAAGGAGAATCCAGCATACAATAGTACGATTACACTAAAGCATAAAGAATTAACAACAATAGATCGAGTCAGCTGATAATGTCACGTGACAATTACGAAATAAAAATGCATAGACCTCCAAAATAAAAATGATATTCATATTAATTATCTACAAATATACCACGGAATAAAAAAAACATAAAAATTTAATCATTTGACGTCGTATTTATTTAAGAAAACGACGAATATCATGGCGGCAATATATTGCCGCCTGGCGCTTTTTCGCGTATGTCACCGACGGCAATATATTGCCGCCTGGCACTTTTTTGGCTCGGAAAGGGTTAATGCAATTGAAATTAATTATATAAGATGATATAAACATTTATTAGAGTATGAAAATAAATATAATCAAAGATAGATAGTAATTAAAAGTTTTATATCTCTGCAAAAAATGTGACATTTGCTTTTAAAAAATCATGTTTTATTTTTTGAAACCATGTAAAGTTTTTATCTTTTGTATAAAATTATTTTTTATTAAAAAATATAATTTTTCACGTCATACATCATTAAAAGTCCCCTGAAGTCATAAATCACTATAACTAGCTGTAAACAAATAGTACACAATCTTATTCCACCATTTTTTCACCTTGGGCCTGATTAACAGTTTGCCCTAATAATCGTAAGCAACTTTAAATACCCGAAAGCAATCATTGCGAGTGATCAAAAACTGTTTTAAAGTGTTCTTTTTCTACAACAACACCATATTAAAAATTTTAGATTTCAAAAAAGAATGAGAGTTGGATCTTATGAAAATAACTGCTTGCGAGCTTTACAGTTCTTCATATTTTCAAAGGTTTAAACAATGTTAACACTGTTACTGCCCTAATTATTTTTGTCATAGAAATATGAAGTTTATCTCATTCCTAAGATATACCAAAAACACTATTAAAGCATTATTTAGTTTTCGTTAGTGATTATTTCTCATTTTTTTCTTTTTTTCTTTTGTTTTGTTAAAGGTGAATTTTGAAGATATTTAAAATGATCAATCACAGAGATTTTTTTGATATTTGTATAAAAAGTTGCCAATAAAAATCAGAGAAAATACGAGAAATACATTTAGATCCACAATTAAATAAAGGGCATCATATTGTTCGAAATATAACATTGTTACTAATGGAGCATAAAAACCCAGATGGCCGTCAGTAAAAGAGCCGGCTAATTAAAATAACTGGGTAGACAGTTATATGATTACTTGCAGAAAAAAAATTCTCTTACATTTGTAGCTTTTCAAAATAACCTATAGTATATTTCAAAACTGAAGATCTGTCCATTTTAACACGGGCTGGAACTGAGTTTACGCATGGCTGCTAACTCAATTTATTAAAGAATTGAATAGATCAACTAAACCGCCTCTTCTTTTCACTTGCATCTCCTGTTGATTTCCTCTATAAACATATAATTTTATTACAAAATTATTTATAATAACATTCATGATTTATGAATACAACAATTAAATTATATATTCTTTCAATCGATTTATTTGAATATCAAAGAAATTCCATATTAAGTAAGCTAACACAGCATTTCGTGTGATTTCCTCACATATTATTCATTACAGAGTAAAATACTACTCTTTGAAATTAATTCCTCATTTAAGAATTCCCCTTAAGTTCTGAAATGCCATCATTAATATGGGATTTGAGATCACACAAAGTAACCATAAACCGACGGAAAATTTCTGTTTGACAATTTATTCACTGCGATGGTGGGAGTGTGCCAAAAATGTAGCATTATATGTTTGAAAATGAAGCCCAAATAACTGTAACACCTATTAAGAGCAAAGTGGCTAACCATAGACATTGTCGGCTCATGAAAATTAAAGTGGAAAGAATTTAATAAAACTGTTAGTTTTTACAGTAACCGAGACTCTTGCTCTAATTTCTTCCACAAATTTCACCAACAGTGTATTTCACAAGAAGTAATTAGACACAAGCT
>NW_025785683.1:0-19247 GCF_021130785.1 Homalodisca vitripennis
AAACAGCAGGCCTAAGAAACAAGTATTTGTGTTCCAGAAACACGTTACCAGTTGGCTACCACGGGACCACTAATTTAGCACATAGTATACTGCAGAGTAAAAAATTATGATATTCCGTTTAGATTGCCCAGAAGTTAAACCTGGTTTAGCGTTAATTAAGATATACCACAACGTATTTTTTATTTTCTTAATAATATTCTAAAAGAGTTCCTACATTTTATAATAAAATGCCATATTGGGAGGATGGGTTTATCTCAACCTTTTTCAATTCAAGCGTCATTTGTTTTGTTCCCGCCCGATGTAAGGGTTTTCGCCCTCTATATCATAAGGAAAGAGCCGAAGGATGCTGACCCAAAAATACAACAACAATCCCGATGTTATCGCCCCGCAATCCCAGTTTCTGCTATTTATGTTTGTTTCCAGATGCGTTGTATTCTAACAGCTATAGATTGTCTTTCAATTTCAATATTCACTTAATGTAAACTCGATATTGTAGGATATGCATCGCTTATTATATTATTAAGTACAGGTACTTACATCATTTATACTTAAATACAAGTTTATATTTATTTAAAACTAATTATTTAATATTTACCTTACCATTCCTAATAACGTCATTATAATTAGCATGATTACCACAGTTGGAACGCTCGCTCTCTCTTCCTTAAAATGGCCCTTTAAATATGAAAGACATTCTGTTATGCTCAAACATTTCTAAGTAACACCAGTCGTCAATAATAGATTTGATTTTTATGTTACATCAATTAAATAAAACTTCTTTACTTATGTCAGTATTACTAACTTAACGGATTGTAATAATTCTGATTCTTTTATGTTTTGTTTTACGTTTTTATTATTACATAAAACTGTAATTAACCTTATTTCGAAATTTGCACCCTTGTTGTTGAATTGAATTTAGTAGGCAATAAATATAGGACTTGATATGAACAAATATGACAGTGTACTGAAATATGTTTTTTCACTTCATAGACAATATTGAAAACAGTTTTAAGAGTATGGAGTCAAAGGTGAACGCCTCGCCTAATATTCTTTGGGAAGGTTAAACCCCACTAGGAAATCTCAATTAACGGGTTTCCTTTTTATAGCTCAAAAGGACGTTGTTTTGTTTATTCTTTTACAATCGACAGGGGCTTCTAAGAATCTATACAATTCCACACAAACGTGGTGTATAATGCTTGTTTTTAATTTTTTTAACGTATTTTTTTAACTCCTTCCACTAAGCCATTTCTCCATGATATTGGTCGTGTCCATGATCACGCAAACGAACCCTATCGTATATTTTTACGTCGTATATTTCCAAGGTACAATAAACACTATAAATCAAACCATAAATACTGTAAGGTGAGTGATAGGCGACAATAAGACGCTGCAGCTATATCAACTGTGTGTACAGTGATCGCATCAAGGGTGAAAACACTCATTACATAGACCAATGCATTGCTGAAAACGAGTAGAAAGTGTAAGAACTACTAATGTGATACGCGGTTGTCAGATATGATACTTGTACAATATTACTGCAGACAGAAGAATAAAAAATAACGTAATATTACGTCAAAGTAATGTTAATAAAACCTTTATGAATGACACAATTTGAATTAACAGTGGAACGGACGCAATTGTTTAGAATAATCACTGCAATGCCATGGGTTATCTTCATTTTAAATTACGTTAAACACACAACAGAATAATTAATTCATTGTACACTTATATTCCAATCTAATGACACATTTAATGATAACAAAAGTTTTTCTTACAATATGTCATGACATTTGATTGAGAGAGAGAGAGAGAGAGAGAGAGGAGAGATATTAGAGTTAGAGAGACAGAGAGAGAGAGGTTGAAGTCCTCAACTTTAGAGAGAGGAAGAGAGAGAGGAGAATATGAGAAGACGGAGAGAGAGAGAATATGACCTAGGTCGTAATATATTACAAGTCGTTGACTGATGTGTCCAAACCATATTTTTTACTAATTATGACTTTACCTAGATGTTTGCCATGAGTTTTACTGGAAAATGACATTGGGACTACCCCGTTTCCGTTGTAAATAAGGAAGGCTATCAAGACTTCACGAGGCTGAAGTATGCCGATATCCTTCCTCTCTGTTTAACGACTATTTCCAATATAGCCACAGGTTAATTTATTATCTATTAGTCTCTAATTACATACATATTGATGCTATATAATGTACTAATGTATTTGGGATATGAAACTTTTAAACATTTTTATGTTTTAAATATTTATTTATTAAGGGAACAATAACTAAATTCTATTTTGAACTTACCTTGACATTATTTTCATTTAAATCATAAATGTACGAACTTTTCAAACAAGTGTTTTTATTGTAAACTTTTAAATTTTATTTATTATAATAGTTCATACTTACATACTAAATATTATCAGTAGTCATTTACCTAATTTTTGCATAAAACACAATCATATCCCTTAACATATTTTATATATATTAGTTATAATATTGCATTTATATTTGGCTATTAATATTATTTTTTAACAGTAAATTTCGAGTTTTATGGCCACACTAAGTGGATTAGTCCTATAATACAGAGTGCACGATGCGGCTGAAAACTGTTCCTCAGGGACAGAAAAGTGTAACACACTACATGTTAAAAAGTTGACCTCCTGCACCGCTCTTAATTTAACTCCACTTTGGAATTAATGCAATTACTCACGTCTGAGTACTGTTCCATCTCGTTTTTCACCTTTTTTAATTAGAGTAAATAAAGTGCTACCTTTTCTTCTACGCCCATAACTGTGATGAAACAGAGAATATTAAATAACTATTGTGAGGTTAAAATATAAAATCTACATTTTGTTTGGTAATAACTTTTAATGTTTGATCGGCAATAGAACTTTTAAATATAGTATCTAAATATACAAATTAAATAAGAAAACTAGCTATTTTAAAATTACACAATACTTAAGGAAATTCAAACTCTGATAACCACCTTTAGCTTATAACTATGTTAATACCCAGCAGGGATCACTTCTGGCTGGTTTATACCTACCAGTTGAACCCAACACTGGGCACATCATCAAAAACCGATATGCCACTTTAATCTGGGCAACCTTATGATGTCCAGTAGTGGCACATCACTAACCGCAAATGTTGAGATTCTAGGGTTCATGGGCAATCCGATAGGTCTAGTCTACTGCGGGAGATGACACTGTTGGAGTTGGTGGGGTTTGTTCCCTAACCTCAGAGGTTCTTGTTAACCTCAACTAGGGTGTGCCACCCCCTGGCCTACTTTGACTTGGAGAGGCCTGGTTCAAAGCTGGACTCTCCCTTCTTCCGGGGGAGGACATGATTTTGAGATGTAGTGCCCTAATTCTTCCTCATGGATCTCAATAGGAGGTGGCCCCTACTCCCTAACCTTGCATATCCCGAATATCCTGTCACACCGGAAACAGCGCAAAGGTTCTTAGAGGACTAAGTGCAATTTATAAGCTTCTTGTCCTAAGAGAAAAACAGATAATTAAACCAGAAATTATATAACTATAGTTATGAAAAGTAAGTTAATATATCAAACATTCTTTATTAAAGACAGAAAGAAAGATTGTAGAATCAGTTAATATAACTGCTCGTTGTTTTGGTTTGCAATATTGTTTGACAATTAACTTATTATTAAGGAATTTACTAGAGATCATGTGTTATATTATTTATTAAAGAACCACATTAAATTTCTTCTTTCTATCTTAATAGTATAATAATGGTATGAAACGAATTTAAATGTAAAACGCGGAACAGGCCGATTTATTGTGTTAAAAGTTATCGATAATTATTACAGTCCTATCATTTACTAAAATTCTTTCTATTAATACTTCCCTACGTAATCATATCGTCTCTAGATCAAAATGCCTTCTATACCCGCTACTTTTAAACCTTTTCTATAAGCCTAAATCAATATAAAATATTATTTTCAGTTACTGGACAGTTTGAGGAGCAGAAAGAAACCAAGTCACACTAACCTGGTTGGTACTTTTTCGCTCGATATAGTTGTCATTCTTATATCATTTGTCTCAGGAATGCTTTTAACGGTTCATCCTCGTACTTCGAAACTAATCTAGAATTTAGTTATTTTAATACGATAGTTAATATCTCGAGGGAACATTTTTTTCGTTGCAATAATGGGTGGAAGCATTAGTGTTACGCTATCTGATAACTAAAAACATTAACATTCTAATCTTGTTTTCAGTGACGATAAAGATTGTTCCTTTTGGTTTTAGATCTAACAAAACTCGAAAAACGTCCCATTAAATAGTGCCTATTATGCAAAAGTGCAACATAATAGAATTGTACAGAGTCTGATGAGAAGAGTTTAAGAAATATATCAAAATATTATAATGTAATTTGCAAAGATGTATTCTAATCAAAAAACTTAATTTTCGCGTTCCAGCTCAGCATTTTTCATGTTCGTTATCATAATTAAATTTTCACTTGTAACGAAAACCTGATTCTCAGCAGTAATTACTATTGAGTAATAATGTGTGAAACTGTTTTACGGTTAAATAACTGTATCGGCAATGTTTAATAGTTGTGGGTACATTGGGAATTGTTTACTCCTTTTTTCATTTTAGTTTTATAAATATTAAAAACATAACAGTGAAAAATTAAACATTATAATCAATTGTCCGGTTGAGTGTTTGCACAAGGGTGCGATTTTATTATGATTGTAAGAGGCTGTACATCATAAATCATGAAATATTTAAAAACATGAATAAACTCTCAAAAAATTACGTTTTTAAAGTAGAATTATTAGATTTTATTGTATGCCTCTTTGTATTACTATTTTTCAAAAATGAATGTATTTAGGGAAATTTTATGAGGTTAAAATAATGTTGTAAGTTAGGATTTCTGCATTCTGAGTTCTCAGCTTACGTCGTTAACTGGGAATATAAAGAGCAGAATTTCACTGAAAACGATTCTGCGTACGGCACCCACTCTTATTCCATAAATTTATTACTGTTATTTACGGCCATTAGCTTGTAGTTAAGATTGACTTCAAGTAACTTTAACAAGTAACCTTACAAAAGGTTTATAACGTTTAACAAACAATTCATTGTGGTTTGATTATCAAAACATGGAAAAGAAAACTTACAAAGTGCACAATATTACTATTGCCTTCGGTAACCATTTACCTCTAAATCCTTAAAAATTTGTATTTTATCAGGTAACACTCTATCCGTCAAGTGTTATTAAAACTTGGGACTAATTTTTTCATTTAATAAGTGTTATTGTTATAAAACCTTGACTTTAATTAAACATTAAGTAAAAAAGTGTATTCCCAGTCACTTACAATTTTAGAACAATTAAGGCATAAGACTCATTCCAGAATGATGAAAAAAACGTCCATTCGTCCTAATTCTTAGAAAAGCCCTGGAAAAGCCGACTTAAGTTTTATACATGTGTGCCACAATCTGTCTCCATATTAACTTCCCTGAGGTAATGTCCACAGTTGTTCTCTGTGCAACAATGCCACACAAGCTACACTGCTGTGGTTTTCTTTAGCTTCCTTAGTGTAATAGAAAAATTCGAATAGCACATCGATAATCTATTTACGTGTTATGCTAGTTAATATTTATTTCAAAAATACATGTTTAAGACGAGAACATAAGCTTTACCAGCCAGTTATCAGTATACATATATAAAAATAAAGATGAATACTTATGTTGTTTCCGGATTATTTACTTGTGGCCATTAAGAGCCGGTTTGCAATATTGGCTGTTTAAAACCTCAAGCTTAATTATTCAATATTTATAGTCGTAAAGTAATTGGAAATTTCTAATTTTAAAGATATAATATAAAATACTCATCCAAAAGCTTTTTTAGTTTCTCAGTATTTTCTACATTTATCCAGAAAAAACATTCTAGCGTGTTTTAAATTTACAGTTTATTAAAAATTAAAAAGAATATACTGAAAAAACAAGATGTAAAGAACATTGGGATGTGTTTTAATAAAACTTTCTACAATGAGACATCTGGCATGGACACTGTGATAAAAAACGAAGGGCATAAATGTTTTATGTTGTGCGTTTATTAACATTTGAAATCAAATATTTCTGACGATTGCTGTATATTATACAATGTCAATTACGTTAAACATAATTGAATTTAAATGTTTATAACACGTTGACTGAGGTAGAAGCTTTACGTATTGGGGGGGGGGGGGTTGAGTGTAAACCGATCTTACACTTTGTAAACCAGCAGTGAAAGGTTTTACTATATTGTTTATTACGATACAGGGTCGATTGTTTAAATAATATTGTTTTTAAACTAGAAAAGTAAACGTTTTCCCCACACATCTACTCATTTTTTTGAATTTTCAATACATTTAATAAAAATCAAAGTAAAGTATAAAATGTCATATTTTACCAAGCGAAGTTAGGGCCAAATAAGATTCTCTAACAATTAACGTGGGTTACCAACGGTGATAATCCGTTATTTATACCCGCTACACAACTTCGCAACTTGCAGTTTTATTGCCTGATTGGTAGCAAAACCTATCACTCGAGGGCTAACTATTTCATTTCTGTCCCACTGTCTGTCAATTTAAACTGTTTTTCCCATGATATCTCATATAAACTAACTAACATACAATTGATGAATTTTTCATGAAGCTTAAAAAAATTAAATTTTCATTTTCATTTTACTGTTTTCCGTTTTCGTTTTTCGTCTTGCTTTAAAGACAACATCAAGTCCGACGATGGTTCATGACACTCCGTGGCTTTTTTGTCTTAGCATTAGCGAAAGTCTTGCTTTGACCTAATGGGCAACCAAGATACTGAAGAAAAAAAATCACAGATTAAATGAGTTTGTTAACAAACTAAGTACAGTTGCATTGAATTTTAATCTTTGACATAGAAAATCATGTCGCCTAACTATAGCCAAGATGTCTTCAGTATATGAGGTTCTTGAGTATTCCATGAAACCTTATTTTGGTAAGTTTACATTGCGTTATTTATTGTTATTTACATTGCGTAGACTATGATTATCATACGTAGGGAGTTTTGATGGAATGTATAAAAAACATTTTAGTTTTTTAAACCGAAACTTTATTTTTTCAAAACTTAACAATATTTTCCCCATTCTATTATTCCATAAGTCATAATAATAATGTTTATTAGTTTAAAATTTTTTTGGAAGAGCTCTTTTAATGGTTCAAGATTCAAGATCTTCATTTTATGGAGATATAAAAATTGATTGTTTTGCAAGATTTGTATGCCAACAAAGGACATGTTTTTTAAAACAAATTTACAGCTTATACTTCACTCATAAGATTCCTCATGAACTATAACATCAGTAAAAGGTTATAAGAAGTCTAGAATGCAAGTTTAGAGGTAAGGCTCAGTTGGACCTACTACACTTTGTACCGCCAAAGTGAAAAACGGCGAGGTGTTTTCTTTATTTAATAAAGTCTGAAAACACCTGCGGAGTGAGCCAGATTGGAAGTGATGGGCCGTTACTGTGTCTTTGTCTTTTTGGATCGCCTTCTTGTTCTTCCTCTTCTTAAAAAGAATGCCTACTTTGTAAAATATTCACGTTACAAGCATCAAAACATAGTCATTTAATACATGTTTGACTCTATATTTGTTTTTATATTATTAAAGTTGTCATTTACATGTATGCTCATTATCATCTTGTTAAAGCTTGGGAAGGGGGTTATTATTTAATTTATAGTGATAACACTGGAAAATACTTCATTATAACTCCATATAGAAATAGTACTACTAAGAATGGAATTAAAATGCATAACTCTATTTAAATAAAGAAAAACTTTGTATTAAAATAAGTGGAAATTTTAAAATGTCAGGAAGTGTATTAAATTCTTATAGCAGCATTATTCTGCTTGTGAATTATGGGTCAAAAGCAGTTTTGAGTATTCCATGAAAACTTATTTTGGTAAGGAGTCTGTAACGTACTTGACAGACTAACTTTATTGTTATTACATTGGGTAGGACTATGATTCTTATACGTAGGAGTTGATGGAATGAAAAAAACATTTTAATTTTTAAACCGAAACTTTATTTTTAAGAAAATAACATTTAGCTATTATTTTTTTAAACTGAAAACTATTTTGCTATTCTATTATTCTATAATTCATGATGATAAGTTTATTTTAGGGAAGAGCTCTTTGAATGTTTTTTTTTTATATTTAGAATTAAGCATAAGCAGCTGAGGCAGTGAATTAGCGATGGTTTAGTATTTAAATTATGGAATAATATGAAACCAAAGAAATAGTTTTAAGCTAACAGAAAGGTTTTCGGTTATTTTCAGGTGCTTGCGATATTACTTCATACATCACAGTTTTCGCTTGGACTTCTCCAAGTTGATATTTGCTAACATGAGTGAGAAAGGAATGTCATTAAGATGTTGTAATGTTGTGGTAAGCTCATATAATAAGATCAGATTTATGTATAAGCATACTATGTAATATGTATGCACGAATTCAATGTTTAAATTCTGGAGATTAGACTAAATGTTCAAATACTTAATTATCCAAATACAATATCATAAATGATTTAAATTAATTTATATTTTTAATTCGAGTAGGATATACATTCGTCAAACGTAAAAGGTTTAGTGTTTGTATATAAACTCTTTATTTAAATGCAGAACTAATGTACCTCAAAGAATAAAAACTCCATTTTTTCCGTTTTAATTTAAATAAATTTTACTTTCTCAGGTAAATCCATTAAAACTAATATAGACTGTGATTCATGGAAAATTTGTTTATTGATTCAATGGCACTAACCAATGAATTGGTATATTTAATTGCTAAGTATTACTATTTTGCAATGAATTATATTGAACTAAATTTTAATCAACAAAATATTAAGTTCTAAAGCTGCTAGTATGTAATTAAATTATATTGATAAGGTGACTATCTAACTCATAAATATATAGTAGGTTCAAATTGCCTATCATTGATTGAATAAGAGGTATTTGGACATTAATTTGTCAATGTTACTACTCGTTAACATAACACTAAGTTCGACGGCTGAATTCTGCCATCTTCATAAATCTAAATAAGGTTAAGCATTCTTACAATTCTTAATTGGTAAATATGTAGTGACTCGTAAAGTCAATGTTAATAATGAAAAACTTGTATGTTGTAACAACTCAAATATCATACTTGAGTATGCAGAATTATGAGATCAACTACCAATGTAAAACTTTATATTCTACTGGATAGAATTAACATCCATAAAATAACGGGGGGCAGTAACCCACTAGGGTCGGTTGATGATTAAGAGTCGTGTTCAGTGGTCCATCGTCATATTAAGTACTAGTTGTTTATACTTAACCTTACATGTTTTGTATGTTTTGAAAAGGATGAAGTCCAAATCGTTAAACCATAGTTTTCTTATTTTTGGAACATTAACGTCGGTAAACTTCAGAGAGCCATTGTCGATTGTGAACTTTAAAGTAATTCCCTCTCATTATTATATTTGTCAAAAGGATTTAGATCACCCCCAGGAGAGGGACGTTACAGAAAGGTTGTGCAGGATACAACATTAACGTTCACTAAAATTACTTTAAACTAATACCCTAATTCCAACAGCAACATTATGGTAATTACTTCTTTTGCTTCTCCCATTGCAAATGTAACTTGACTCTATTAATATTCTTTTTTAACAACTTGTCTTTTACAACTTCTTTTATTTAAAACTTGTAACTTGGAATGTACGGGGTTTGTTATAGGTGTTCTAGTTTTTGTAGAATCGTGCCAGAGCAATATCAAAGAAACAAAATGCCGTTTTATATAACAAATATTTAAAACTTGTAACTTGGAATGTACGGGGTTTGTTATAGGTGTTCTAGTTTTTGTAGAATCGTGCCAGAGCAATATCAAAGAAACAAAATGCAGTTTTATATAACAAATATTTAAAACTTGTAACTTGGAATGTACGGGGTTTGTTATAGGGTGTTCTAGTTTTTGTAGAATCGTGCCAGAGCAATATCAAAGAAACAAAATGCAGTTTTATATAACAAATATTTAAAACTTGTAAACTTGGAATGTACGGGGGTTTGTTATAGGTGTTCTAGTTTTTGTAGAATCGTGCCAGAGCAATATCAAAGAAACAAAATGCAGTTTTATATAACAAATATTTAAAACTTGTAACTTGGAATGTACGGGGGTTTGTTATAGGTGTTCTAGTTTTTGTAGAATCGTGCCAGGAGCAATATCAAAGAAACAAAATGCAGTTTTATATAACAAATATTTAAAACATTTTCACATAAGGAGTGGCTAAACTGGAGGTCCCTTGTTCTAATTCAAAAAATAGTCAAATTTCAAATAAAAATCTATGCAATACGGCACATGTTTTTGAAACACTAGGTGACTTTTTAAAATATTTTATACGCTTAAAAATGGCGGGACCTTTCAAGAAAATATTTTAGTTTTATATAAAAATCAGTATTTTCTACAAATGCAAAATTAATTTATCACACAAATGTTTAATTATATCTAATCAAGTTCGTTTGAAATAATACGTAAATATGAATTTAAATACACCCAACACGAAAACATATTTTGATACAGTTAAAATGGACGCTACATAAAAGTTTAAATAGAAGGGTATATCATGTTGAACCTGGTTTAAATTTTTTTTTTATATAAATGTTTACACAACTAACTCGTCTGTATATAGACTATATAACCGTTTTGAGAGAGAATTAAGAAACTGTTATGGATGTTAAAAAATAAAACCTACAGAGAACAAATCAAAGTGATGATATAAACTTTATTAGATATACTCGTACATACTGAGAATGGTCATGTTTCCACTTAAATTGGAACATACAGTTTAGGAAATGTATATAGTAGTAGGATGAGAGAAAACGAAATGACAGTGAACCTTACACACACTCCAGGCACCCTCTCTCACACATTCTGCCTTTACACCTACACCTTTATATAACCTTTTAAAACAGGTTTTCAGATTGGGTGATGACATTGAATTTATGTATAACAACTCTAAATATCGATTAAGTATCTTATTATCATTATAATATTTTTATTTTTTTGCTGGACATTTTTATAATTTTAAATCTATTTTCATTCTTTAACAACTACACAGCTGGTACTATTCTCAGTGTACTTATGCGCCGTAAGACGTCTGTGGAATTTAACTATTGTGTAATAATTGTCTATTTATAATACATGTAGTTGAGAGAAACCAGCTTGGTTTGTATTCCCGAATTACAGACGATATATATATATATATATATATATATATATAATATATAATATTATAATATATATATATCGGTATATCACTGTCCATATATCTTTTTTAAAACTGTATGTACCTATTTAAGTGGAAACATGACCATACTCAATATATATATAAAGTTATTATAATATATAGTTATTTATATATATATATATATAAACATATATTACAAATTATCTCTTTATTGTTAAAAAAATGATCGATTACAACTTGTGGTAGGGGGAAGGGGGTTGATTTGGGTGAAAGACCACTACTAAAACATTAAATTAAATCTCCCTGCATGGGACTCTGAACCATAATCAACATAAAGTAGCCATGGCGGTAAGTTGGTAAGTTTTGATTTAATTAAAATATCGAGTTTTGAAAACCAAATCTGACATTCTGTAAAATATTTAAATCCTTGAAATTTTGAAATTCACAATATAATCTGAAATTTCTGCAAAACACTTTTCCATCTTTTCGAACATTAGAGACTTATATGATACAATCTGAATATCCAGTAGCTATCCTAGTGTTTTAAACGAACGGATCTCTTCAAGACAGATTGTTGACTACCTGATTGGCCGATTAATTCTGTACCCGTATCTGTATTTTCACCACGACTGCAACTAGGTGGATGGTGCAGTGCGTGGCTTAACTTTAATAATAAATTTTAAAGTATACCAGTTGCACACATGATAAACCAAAGTATGCACAAAGGAGTGTAAAAAATCGTGAAGCACTTACAAATTATGTAAACGAAGTATGTTCTGTCGCCTTGTTTCATTACACAAAAAATAATTTTTAGATAATTTTGTTGAAATTTGGGACTCTTTTAGTCTATTCGAATACCATCCCCGGGCGTTTTAGTATACTAGATTCGACTACCTACAATACATATTAACAATAGTATTTACACATATACACGAGTCAACGTTTTGATTGTAACGAAAACAAAACCAATACCATATAAATGATTACAAACAAACCCTGAAGTCCCTTACTATGAACATGAAGGAAGTACTATACATGGAGTGGGTTGACGTTAATGAGGAAGTGGTAGCAAGGGGTGGAAGAAGGGGAGTGGAGTAGAGTGGTGTTCACGTGTCACTTAGGTAGGATGAGCGTGAGGGTAGGAGAGGAGAGCCGCGGGCTACCAATTACAAATTTTAGTAGCTCTGCGGTCGCAATCAATCCCTCACGTTATTAGTTACTGCTACCGACCACTTTCAGAACGGGCTATCGCTGTTTTCTACATTTCTATCTCAGATTGATTTATAATATAATATCCGTGAGGATAGCTAACATATTCCATGCCTGGGTTTGGCTCGTTTCTTTCTTGACTCTTATACAACATACCATAATATATTTTGACACTTCGACTAATATACAATATGTAAACTTAGACATTAGAGAATTAGGTTTGAGAAGAAAAATATTTATGTATAACAAGGTAGCAAAATCCCACACCACGTGTATGGGTAACATGATTTGCTGAATCTGTAATACTATATTTCAAGTTTACTGGCTAATTTCATTAGGTGCACAACGAACTAATATATGATATGATTTATATTCAGGTTGTTTACATAATGTATTAAAACTATGATTTTCTTAATTGCAATCATGCTTACATATAAGAATGAAAAGTGACGACAATCAAATCCAATGGATCAACCATTAACCCTAATCTAACTCACTGTTGCACATAACAAATCGAAGCTGACGGTGCAACATATTAGGTCCAATGGACAACTTTGTTCCTCTAGTTTATCTCGAGTATTAGTGTTTGATACCGCTCATGTGATAAACCTTGACTTAGGATTCATAATCACATACTAATTAGATAAATTGATATTAATACTTTTCTCATGTAGTTTAACTATTGATGTATTAAATTACATGATGTATTAAAATTAAAGTTGGCATATTTTCATGGAGTTTCCAGAAAAATTTCCAATACAGCTGGTAAAGTAACAACTACAAAGTTATTGTAGTACAAACTAAATATGAGTATTAGTATCCGTAGCGTATGGTATAATCATAATATTTTTCAAGTTAAAGTTTCTAGACAAATATTTCAACACTGAAATGGTTTACATCAAAATTAAAAACTATTTTCAAAATTTGTATTCATATCCCTGCCTAAACTAAAATAAAACGTTTTCTTTCGCTGAACAAAGGGGTTTACCTATATTTGTATAATGATACCACGTTAGGGGAAATTTATTCCACATTTATAGAATTCCTTTATAAATGTTAACATTAGACAGGGTTTTTTTAACTTAGAACAACCCGACAAATCATGTACTCAAACTCTCACCTGGTATTCTTACGCTAGCGGGTTTAATTTTAAAGTTCTTGTTGTCTTCAGTTTTTAATTATAAAATACTTTCCGCCTCCATTTATCTGTAATTTTTGCGTAATGGATTAGGATTTTGAGAACCTTTAAATATTTTTTAGAATATAAATTATAACCCATCTGAGATTTAAAAACATCATTGGGACGGTACGAATTAATATTGAAAAGTTGATTCAGTCAGTCGTGTTGGAAGTACTTTTCATGAGGTAACTTAGTTAACTGATCTTGACAATCCCCTATACTAATACTTTTAGGTAATCCTGTATTAATTATATTTTATTTAAAACTATTTCCAAGTATTTATAAAAACGGTTGATTTGTCTTAAAAGGCAAAGAAACTACATCAATAAGAAGATTTAAGGCAGGACAGTTTTTAGAATCCATAGCATTTTTAAACCTTTTTTTTTATTTTTTTCACATACTGACTATATTTTAGCACTTAACAGACCATAAAAAATCCCAAACACTTCACCAATCGCCTTTGATTAATCGATTTTTATTTCTGTAGCGTTTGAGACACAATTCAGCACCCTGGGATTGTATAAAATTTAAATATAGCACCTATTTATTCAATCAATATTTAGAAAATGAAAATGTGGCTGGTGCGTGAATGTAGGAAATATCTGCTGCTTGAGTACTCAAACAGGCCAGTATATTGACAATAGAATATAATTTGATGAGTTAGCTGAAGTGCATTTATTCATATTATTAATATCAGTGATACACAATTTGACATATAGATAAACATACGAATGATTTTCTGTAGTTTTATTAGCTACTATATCCATGTATGGGTTTCTGAATTATTTATATATCCTAGTGCATTATAAATTAGCTATTAAGTCCTACAATAATTATTCAAAAACACAGTATTTTAAAAATGCGTTATACATTTCCATAACGTTTACATGATTATATTTAAATTTAAATTTTTTTTCTGAATTACGTTAACGACTAGAACAAAACTATATAACAAAAAATACACTATTGGAAACTTGTTGCAACAGATAAATAATATCACTGTTTATATTTTTTGTAAGTATGGTAACTATGGCCAAATATACTAAATCACTATGATCAATTCAAATCAATATATATTCAATGAGTCATATTTTAAATTACATAGCAGTAGCATGAAGCCTTATTGTAGATAGAAGTGTGTTTAAATTATATATCACGCTATAAAATCTTTGATACGTTATTAAAATAAATACATAATTATACCTGGTCTTATTTTGTTATATTTCATTATTTTTAAACTAAATGCAAGTAGAAAATGTCTTGTGGCCAGTTTCTGTTCAAACAGAAGTTAATTTTTTTTTTCCATTTATCCATGTTATAATGTCTTTAATATAATGTTTCACGTTTGATAAAGAATGGAAAATGTCTAATCTACCATTCATATTTATATTATTTGAATGAAGGACCAATAATATGTATTTATATATATATAATTATATGTATATATATAACTAATATACCTCAATTAAACAGAATTATAACGTGTTTATGGATTTCTTTCCAGTAACTATTAGTTCTAAAAATAGTCTCATCGTAACCTTAAAATCTATTACTTCAGCACTCTGCTGGATTTTTAGATTTTTCAAACCATTGCTGTTTATGAAATGAAATTGTACGGTTATGTTTGGTTAAAATATATTCCTTTCGGCTCCTTTGCCAAATTGGTTGAAATCCGTGGGAAAACTAGCCATATATACGAAAAAGTCACATGATCAGGTCTTTCGTTTTCGGTTCGTCCATAAAATCACAAGAAAAGACATATATATAGTGATTTTATTCTCTTAGGAAATTTTTCTCTTTGGGATGTTATAAACGAATTTACTTGACCTTTAAGTATCCCAATCACATTGGTTTTTTTTTTTCAACCCTTATTAATTTCTTGTGTATAAGTACTAATGGTTATTTGTGCAAATGTTGTAAAAAATATTTATCGGCAAAAATATATTATATGTTAGGATATCGGTTACATATGTTGATTATATGCATGTTCCAGTAACTATAGAAAATCACGTTAATAATAGGAATTTGTTCCCTAAATTATAATTTTTAAAATGTTTTTTAAATAATTTTTTATGAGTGAAAGAAGTTATATATAAACAAATTCAATATCGGTTTATATTACATTCTTATTCTATGTATACCTATTTTCAAATTTTTGAATTAACCCTACATAACAGAAGTTTTCGGTTGAATAAAATAAATTGGTTTGTGTGTGCCTTATGTTGTATCAATAATCAT
Source organism: Homalodisca vitripennis (assembly GCF_021130785.1). NCBI lineage: Eukaryota > Metazoa > Arthropoda > Insecta > Hemiptera > Cicadellidae > Homalodisca > Homalodisca vitripennis. The sequence goes on from NW_025785683.1 coordinate 15,874, forward strand.
TTTAAATATAAAATATTTGTTATAAACTGATAAGTCAGTTTTTCCTTCATATACTTAGGATTTTTCACAAGGTTAGTTTTTTCTGCATTAATGTTAAATTCAGGTAGAAACGTCGTACCAGTGCAAATTGTCACACCGCTTTGGTGTGGATAAATTTTTATTAAAACAACTCGCTTGGCGAGTTTATCGAACAGCACATAATAAAATGAATTAAGTAAGATTCCATTAAGCAACGCTTAAACAATAACACTTACAAATTACGTTCATATAGTTAATGATTTTATTTTATGGATTGAAGGCTGTACTTATACGAGCCGGTTTTGTACTTATAAGAGATCTCTCTGGTCGACTTAAAAACTACCCGGAAATTATTGAAACGAAAGATTATTGAAAAGATCACGAGTTAAATCTTTTCATTTTATCCATTGAACCGTAATAGAGTCCATTTTCAATTTTTAAAATAATTGCTCGTTGTTATGCATAAATGTTTGTTACGCTCCAAAAAAATCCGTTTATGACAGCATCCTTTTAGCTAAAGTTAAACAAATTAATTATAACATTTAGGTACGCAAATTAACCTATTATCTATCAGAATACGTCTACCTCCTAAGAAGTTGACCATCAAGAGACTGTAATATAAGAACGTTCGTGTCACTTGTGACTGGAGAACTTTGGATTAGGACTGTGTTGGGAATCAGTGTGACGGTTCAGAAATTTCCCTTCTTAAGTTCTTAATTTGGGATAAACTGGGGAACTATCAAGTTTGATAGTTTCAGAGAAATAAATAAATAAATATATATATATTAGTATATATAAAATAATAATAAATATGATATAATAAAATATATATATATATATATATATATATATATAATAATATATATATATATATATGACTCAAAACACAATTCTTGCCAGTGCAGGAAGTTGTTGTTGATTGACTTCATTAAGATTCTCAGGGTTGAATAAAGATAAGGAAAAAAAGTAACTGATTAACACGTTATATCTCACAAAATAGTGGAAAAATTTGAATATCCTTAATGCGATATCCCGATTTGAAAGTGGGAATCGTCAGAATGAGTGCTTAAAAAGACAACAGAGCGAAACACGAGGAATTTTCTAATGTGATTTGACCTCTCGATATTTATATACATTTACGTTGATTAATAAATCTATATTATTAATTAACGCCCTATATGTCCTACTGGGTAATTATAACTGTAAATATAATACATAAGTATTGGTGTGATAACTGTACAGGGTTTAGCTTATCATGGGGAACAGTTAATATTCTATACAAGAAAAATGTCAGCAGTTTACTATTGCATAACCCTATTTTGAAAAACTCAATAAATTTGTAAAAAAAAAAAAATAAAAAACGGCATGCTTTAATGCATGGTTATTTCATTTTATAATCAGCAGCAAAGTTGTGTCACATTAATAAACAACGGAATGAACAGCTGATTTATTTGCCATTAGCTGGGTTATCACTGACCTTCAACATATAAAAAACATATATTCTTAGGGATATACTGTAAAACTAAGTATAAGAGTTGGAAATCTAGGTTATGAACATATTAGTGTAAGAGTGTGTGGTAAGGTCAAATATAACACAAGTAATTTTTATATTTAGAATACAGTTTCATCTTATTATTATTATTCTTGCAGTAAAAATGAAGTTTAATCATATGATCTTATAACTCCCGCTCTCAAAAATCGACAGCTTCTGTTTGAAAAACGAAAATCTTTTCCATTAATGATAAAAATTATTAAAGAAACCGTTCGGGTTATGACGCACGGATCGAAAGGATGAAAGGAACTTTTTCCACCCCCAAATCACCCAAAAGACCACAATTTCACTCCCAATATAGAGGTGAAAGGAATCATCCCGCAAGGATATATTGAATCTCTCTCTTTCTGTCGAACCAATATCATATTTTTCTTTCTTCCAGCACGTTACTTTAACTGTTTATCCGACTTTTTATTAACATTGACTTTGTTTGGTTCCTATTTATTTATACAATAAGTCTTAATCCTAGTAAAAGTTCTTCATAATTAGCGATTTTTAACTGTGACAAAAAATATTATATGTACTTTAGATCTTTTAAGTTCATACATTATTTCTCTCTAAATTCAAAATATGTCAGCAGATTTTAAATGTGATCTTTAAAAATTCGCCCTCAGTACATAAAATGCATTAAGAAAACAATATTACTAATTAATTAGGTAATAACTATTAAGTTTATTCAATTTATTTATTGACAGAAATGGAAATACCGAGATAACGTTGAAAATTACGATATGACACCCCAATTATGTTTTATATTTAACGTGTTTTTAATTTAGCATGCTTCTTATTCACCAGTTTGGTTTTTACTTATTTCAACCAACACTCGTTATACGATATTTTTTGATAATTTAGTAGCTAATCTGTTACTGAGAGAGGATGCTGAGTGCCAATTGTGTGCCAATGAGCAACGGAATTCCCGGCAATTCAATCTGGATCCCGCGGCCATGACTTCGTTACGCAGGTTGCGGCTTCATCGGCAAACTCCTCGCTCCAATATGTGGGATCGAATCATGCAAATTTTGTGAATAATTTTGGAGCGGATTGGTTTCTCTAGTTATAACAAGAGGTTGGGACTGATAATAACTATAATAATTTAAATTGATTGGTAAAAATAATGCATCACATGTAACTTACTAAGTAAAACTTTTTGTTTGCTAGGTTAGTTGCCAATTAGTTTTATTGCCTGTCTTATTTTGCGTTTCCATCCGATGTTTAATGAAAATATATAAAATTTAAGAGCATGTGAAAATAGGTTATTTAAATGTTTTTTTATAAAATAATATATATTTCTTTCGTTTTTGGAAAATCAAAACAAGATTACGTTTATTTACTTTTAGTGTACTTTTCAAAGCAAAAATTTATATTTATTGCTTTTTAACCGCACTTTTTGAGTAACCAGTTTTGCAGTATTTCAAAAATCGTTGCACAATTATAAATTACATGAAATAACTGTATATTAGTTTCAATAACTTGGTAAAATAAATATATGCTACATAGCTGACCAAACAAAATATTTTATTTGCGTGAAATTAAAATTGGTCAAATAGTCTTTTTTTGGAAAATCAAAACTATAAATTGGCTCTATTTTTAGTTTACTTTCCAAAGAAGAACTTGTATATTTTAGTATTATGATAATTAGTTGTTTTTATTATGTTATAGTATTCCTACAATCATCGTAATAGATGTTGTCTATTGTAAGTATAAAAGTTATTTTAAGACATATGTCTCCAAGGGTACCTGAGTTTATATATTGCTAAAATAGGCCGGGTACAATTGTGTGCTTAATTGTTTACAATGTAAAAAT
>NW_025785684.1:0-34234 GCF_021130785.1 Homalodisca vitripennis
ACAATAAAATCTAGTGGCAAATTAAAAATAATGCAGTGGTAAAAACTGTAACATTTCTTATTCTTAGATACTAATAGCTTAACTTAAATTAATTGTCAACAATAAAAAAGTCTTTAAGTTTCCTTTTAATGTGGAACAACTGCATTCTTTTAGGCTAAGGGGGAGGTCGTTGTACAACTTAGGGCCGAAGTATGAGAAACTCCTTCTTCCGACTCCATATCTGACTCTACGAAAGTTTAGCAGATAGCCATGGCGGGTGCTACGTTACGAGACCTCCTCCCGGAAAAACAACCGCTCACTCAGGTGCCGTGGTTCCTTGTGTGATAGGATTTTGTGGACCATGCAGTACGTCAGCATCCTGCAGAAGGATTCAATTGGCAGAAACTTAGGAGCATCCCAAAAGGGGGATACGTGATCAAATCGTCTCAAATTGGTAATGAAGCGTATAGCAGAGTTTTGAAATCTCTGAATGCGATCGACGTCACTCCGCGAGATGCTGTTACCGTAAGCAGGATAGCAATAGTAAATTACAGAAAAGATCATCTACTGCATAAGCTGAAGCTTAGCGAATTCCGGCAGCAGACTTCTGAATCTGTACAGGCCTCTTAATCTGCCAAGAGCACGCTGGATAGCATGACTGACGTGATCAGAGTAACTTTCTCTCTAGTTTTCTTTTTGCTTGAAAGCGGTCTAATTTTGACCGCTATCAAGCAAGATGCCGAGAGTTTTGACCTGGTCACACACTGCCAAAAACTCACCATCAAGAGCGATCCCCACACCTCTATCCGTCAAGGCCTGTGTACTATTAACAACTCATAAGAGTACTACTTATTAAATACAAAGCAAAACGGTTATTACTGTAAGTTTAATTATTCCTTGTTAATGTTGTGTAAAGTAAGTTTTCTTAAGAAGTATCTACTTATTACCAGTTTTCCAATGCTGCAGGACCTCTTATCATTAGTCCTATGACGTAATAGACACGTGCTTTCTAACTTCTATATTTTTGTTATGATGTAACCGTAATTTGCTTAATTGAATTTTTCTGAGAAGTGTGAATGATCTCAGTCATGTAAAATCAATGTTCTTTTTTTAGATTTTTATTTTACTTACTTCATAAAATCTTTTAGCAAGGGATATGTTCCACTTTGGGATGATATTCCAATAAAATTATTCCAGGATACAATTTATTATCTAATAAAACCTGTGACATTTTATAAATGTCATTAATCATTCTAGAAAATTTTCTCGTATTTAAAATCCAAAAGTCACTTCAGTTTTTAAATCTAGTTCGCTAACATTTATGAGTAATTTTATACCCATATAATTGGTGCGGCTTCAAAGCACCTAATTCCATAGATCCTTATCACATACCACCTAATAAGCAAAATAATTGTCATTTAGCTGCTGTAAGATTGGGTACTGCGTGACGGACGATCCACAGTCCGTTTGAGTGTCGTGTGGTTCGACCGTAGGGCGCTAGGGTGGACCCCCACTTATACCTGAGTATCAGGGGTCCAGTGAAGGATAGTGGTTTTGTTAGCAGAACTTTGGCGATCACATGTCCCAAAACTATCCATATCTCTGTCATACCGAACTCTCGCGTTTGTTAATGAGACTAGTATAAAACGTTCAATACGTAGCTACCTAACTTTCTTGGTACAACGACTTTATATCCCCACATGAAAATGTCATGCTCAACTGTTAGCTCGTCCTTCCTTTGAAAATAGGGTTACAACTCCTTATTCTCTCCTGAAAAAAAATTGGGCCTTCCATACATCCCATAGTTATATATTTGTTTCAAAATAGGATCATTTTGGGTTTCAGCTTTTACATTTTCAAATTTTAGAGATACTGAACATTTAGCGATACAATGTAAATTAGTACCTTTCCAATTCGGCTCATTCTTACTATCTATGACGTGTTTAGTAATTAAAGGCAAGTGACGTAAGGGGAGTCGGATGACTTTTTGGACAAACATTTTTTTTTTTTTTACTTTTTGCGTGTTTCTTATTATTTGGACTTTTAAGTTTCATTTGACACCAAAGTTATTAAGTTCTGACATCTAGAAAAGTTTTTATTGGCATTTTTATAAATGCGCTCACTCAACTTTTAGTGGGGTCGGTCGGCAGTCACCAGCTGTTTGAACAAACTTATGGTACAACATTATACATTATTATATATACAGCTTTTTGTAAACTGTGAGCAAAATGGAGTCATTTGTAAATGGAGTCTATAAAACCAATTTTCAGAGACTTATGCCAAACAAGTCTCCTATCTAAATGTTTACATGGGGGCACTCAAAACCCGTGCGAATCACTGAACAGCATTATCTGGTCAAGGCTCCCTAAAACTACATTTATAATGAAAACCACTTTAGAATTTGGAGCTTATGATGCTGTAGCTTGTTATAACGATGGACAAATTGCTAAGTGTATAATTTTGAGTAAGCTAAACATTAGACCAGGGAGAAACTGTGTGAAAGTGATGACGCGATTGGACAATACTAGGATTTGGAAAGCCGATAAAGCAATAGAAGACATAGAGAAAAAGTGTCGTCGGGAATTGACCTCAGCTAAAAGGAAACTAGAGGACCATTATGAACAGCAGGAAGACCCTGACAACCCTGCATATGGAGCTGGAATGCACTAGGGTGAGTTATTGTCATATGATAACCTGCGTTTTGACTTTAAATGCGTTTTTCCGGAAAACGGTGTTTTTTTTACACAAATGTACCTTTATCTCCTAAACCAAAAAAGATATTGCCCTACTTTTTTTTGTTTTGATTGCCATATATAAATACAGATTTAAGGAATAGGAAATTACATTTATTATTTTCAGTTCCAAGTTACATACGTTCAAACAGTAACTTTATAAAATTGTTTATGCTAAAATATAAAAATTTAAAAAAATTACTTAAATATATAATACCTTAAAATGCTGTGCCTTAAATGTACAACAATATATGCATAATAAAATAAAAAAAGGTTTAAGTTTTTATCTGTAACGGTTTCTTAGAAAATGGTACATAAAGTTGTACTATTTAACATGGGAAAGATAGGGTAATCCGAGGCGTCTGTGTTACCGTGTTTATTTGAACTAATATAATATTGTACATCAAAATTTTATCTTGACAAAAAAAACCGTACCTTTGCAGTCTGATTGCCGCAAAAAACAGGTAAACCTTTTGTCGGACCAAATATGCTCGACAAAGGCTTGTGGCAGGGGCGGCTCCAGGAATTGGGTGGGCCCGTGTGTGTGTAACTTTATGGCCAGGGTTTCGGTAGATGGATACATTTGTAAAGTTTGTACTAAAAATAGTGAGTTTTAAGGCCTCACTGAGGTCAAATTTAGTTTTTTTATGTTTTATAAAAATTGCTATAATTAAAAACATTTTTTTAAAACGAGGATTTGTTCATTACTTTTATATTATTTATATTCATATTTTTACATAATATCCTCAATGTGGCAGTTCAACTTCGATCAAAAGAAAAACATGGTATAAAACAAAAATATAAGTAAAAATAAAAATTTTACTACGTAGGTAGGAAGAAAACACTTCCCATGTCGCTTGCTACACATATTTTTAAAGAACTTACAATGGAGTTGAATTTAGTTTCTTAATTGGATTCATTGTGGACACCTTGTGTTACATTGCTGGGGTAAATGTAAGTGTTTATTACCATTTGCTGTCTTCTTCTTGAAAGAAAATATTTCCTGCCGTAACACACATGACGATTGAAAAGAATAAATAGCGTCAAGGAGCCCAATCGTTTCACCGACGCTAGGAACATTTTTGGCAACATCTACAAGGACCAAGTTCAGCCTGTGGGCATGGCAATGGATGTATGGGAATAGATTTTTGGTTAGCTGTCGAATCAGAGCTTGCCATTCATCAGACATGCCACTGGCTCCATCAAATGATTGGCTAACACAGTTTTCAATGTTAAGCTGCAAATGTATTAACAACGCTCTCTACTTTTGTTAGCCAAGTACTGTACATTTAGTTCGTGCACTAGAACAAACCCAAGAAATCGTTTCTTTTACTTTAGAATAGTTAATATATCTGCAACAGACACTCATCTGTTCGCAGTGACCCTCATCATGAGACTCATCAATTATTATACTGTAATAATTGTTATCTGCTTTAATTTAAAAAATAATTGTATCAGTAATTACTTTGCTACTAGCTAGTATAATATCATTTTGTGTCATTTGTGATGTATATATTGCATTTAAGGCAAGCTTTTAAAACTTTTGTCTGAGGTTTCATTTGCAATGCAGAGAAAGCTTAGCAGTTCTTTGAAATTGCATTTGTTTAGTTCGTTACTTCCTTTGATAGATATTTTGGTTGTAATATTACTTTCGGAATCAGCTTCTCTGTCTGACTCACTAGAGTCACTATTTTCTGTCCTATCTTCATAATCTTTTAGCTCAGTTTCGCGGTGCCTGAGCAATGCAATGTTTTGTGTTCCCCAAAATATAATGCTTCTAATAACTGAGTTAAGGATGTGTATGGTTTTTGTATTTCTTTGGCGAGTTGATAGTTAATTTTTGTAGTCACCACACCAGTCTTTTTATTTATTTATTTATTTATTTATCAACGGTAATACACCATTTTACAGATAAGGATATCAAGATGACAATACAAATTGTAGAAAAACAATACAAAGGTTTTTGGAAGATTTCAATCCATGGTATTTAGATAAACATGCTTTGTGGACATTGGAACTTTCATGACTTGTCACCATACTTCCTAAATGTTTCCATTCATTGTACCCAGTTTTAACTAATACATATTCAAGTAATTGGCCCTGTATGGATAAATTCTAAAAACAAATAAAAACCGAATAATTTTTAATTGAATATTCTATCCAAGGGCATCTTTCGTACCACAATTTCTGAAATGATCATTGTTTCCAAGTAATATTACTGCGTGGAAACGTTACTAATGGTTGTTTGGGCTCATTGGCACAATTTAAACTCAAATGAAGAAATACAACATGAATATCTACCATTTGTGTTTTAAAAGTACAAGGTAGATCCAATTTTTATTTTTTATTTATTTGTTGCTCAAATTGTTCAAAAATGCTACTCAGTTTAGGTCTGCCATTGTCAGATTTGATGTCTGCTTAAACTAATTAATTATAATTTTATTATTAGAGGAATTTTTCTTTTATGCAAATATTTATCAATATTAATTTGTTGTAGCACATAAATAAATAAATTCTACAATTCTAAGTACCTAAGGTTCTCAGTGATCTTTCATTTTATATTATTTACAATTTAGGCTCTTTGTAACAATAACACTTTTATGTTTAGTTTATTCTTAGCCACAATGAAAACTTAGACGTTCAAAAGATGCTTATAACATATAATAAATGTTTAACCTGTATAGGTTAGAACTTTTTTCTCGAGTTGCTATGAATACATACTAAACAAAACCCGCTTTCGATAATACTTCCTATTGATTACGTCATATCCTAAAAAATCTGGGTGGACCCGGCCCCGGCCTACTCGCTAAAGCCGTCACTGGCTTGTGGCCTGTACGTACAGGTAATGTGAACTTTCTACCATACAGATATTGATTGAATTTCTTAACACCATATACTACTGTTAACGCTTCCATATCTATTTGTGAATATTGAAATTCTGCTGGTGATAGTGTACGAGAGTGATATGCAATAGATTTCTCAACACCTTCCAAAGTTACGATACTAAGTACGCAGCCTAACCCTGTTGAACTTGCGTCTACCGCTAGTTTTACAGGCAAACTAGGATCATAATGAGTACTGGCGCTTTAGTTAAAATATCTTTCACATGGTTAAAGGATTTAAGGCACTTTTCACCAAAGTTAAATGACACATTTTCAACAAGTTATACAACGAACTTAAGATTGTTGACATGTTGATAAACTTTCCATAATAATTTACTAGACCCATAAAAGCTTTCACCTGTGTGACAGATTTTGGTACAGGTGCTTCGTTGATTGCTTTAATTTTAGATTTAGAGGTATGCAGTCTCTCTTTATCAATAGTAAAACCAAGATACTCGATCTTGTCTGCAAAGAACGTACATTTATCTTTTTTGACTGAAAATCCTTTTTCACTTCTTGTAACCTACAAAAATGAGTTTCGATATCTAGAGCGGTGATAAGGATGTCGTCCATGAATTATGGATATCTAAATACCTAGCTTATATATCTTATATTATATCTTATATCTAAATTATGCAACGACTGTACAATGGTTCTTTGAAATAAGCCTGGGGCAGAAGAAATTCCATACGGCATTCTACAGTATGAGAAAAGCCATTTTATAGGTACTAATTGCCCACAAATTTTGTGATTCACTATCTAAATGTAACTGCATATATGCTAGACTTAAATCTAATTTAGAGAAACGTTCTCCATGCTGTAAATTAGCAAATAGATCTTTTTTTCTAGGTATGGGGTACTTATCCACTTCTAGGTGGTAACTGATTTAAAGTTACTTTAAAATCTCCACGTAATCTAATCTCGCCGTTCTTTTTTAAGACTGGCACAATGGGCGTTCCCCATTCAGAGCTACTTACTGGGATTAACACTTGCTCATCAGTTAAGCGTGCTCGTTCTTTTTCAACTTTACTTTTCAATGAGAATGGTATCGGTCTTGGTTTAAAGTATCTGGGTCTAGCATTCTCCTTTAGATTACGCTTTACTGGTTTACCTTTACACTGACATAATTTCTCACTAAACACTTCCGGAAATTCTCTAATTAACTCAGATGTCATTGACTCAAACTTAGTTCTACTGTTTACAGGTTTCTTTATCATACAAAAGTTATTTTGAATGAATTATCAGCACCCAGTACTTTCAGCCAATCACGACCCATTAGAGGATGCGAACCATCTTTTATGACATACAGATGTAATTGTCTATGTACTTCCTCATAGTACACATAAACACTGAGTTTACCTACCATTACTATGTGATCCTTAGTGTACGAACTCAACTTGAGATCGTATTCCAACAACTTACATGTGCTAAAATTATTTTCATAAAACTTTTCACTGCACACTGGGACACTAACTCCGGTGTCAACCTCAAAAGTGATTTCTCAACCTTGAACTAAAACTTTAATTTTGATTGGGTCAGCTCTGATCCTCTCACTGCGAGTTTCACTCACCTTAAATAAATTTTGAATTTCCTTTACAAAATTATCAAGGTTTTCGTTACTGTGGTTATCATTCTTATCTCTATGCTCAGAGCTATCATTTACTAATTTATGTTGGTAAATAGATATTTTATTCTTTCTTTTGGAAATCAGCCAGATAAAACCTATCTTTGTTAAACTTAGAAAAATTAGCGTCTGATGACTTAACGATTTCAGTAGATCGGCACACCTTAGGTATGTGGTTTCGTTTACCACATTTATGACACACACAACATCGAACAATTTACACTGCTTCCGGTAGTGGCCATACTGCCCACAGCACAAACACTGCACTTCATGCATTGCGTTGTGGCCCGCGCTGCTGCCGCCACCGCCTCTCGCCTGGGGGTGGAGCTGCGCTGCTATCCTCTGGACCCGGCTGCCGTCGCTGACTCCTCTATTGACCATCAGCCCCGCCGCATTCTTCTCGGCCGCCTCCACTGAACATACGATTTTCACCGCCTGCTCGAAGGTCAGGGTTGTCTCTTCCAGCAATCTCTGCTTGGTCGACTCGCGTCTGATACCGCTCACCAGTCTGTCTCGAGGATAATCGTTTAGAGCCGCGCCAAACTCGCAGTATGCTGACAACTTCTTGAGGCTGGAGATGTAATCTGCTGTTTCCCTTTCGTGCTGGTTTCGTTCACTGAATTTATATCGTTCAGCTATAAACTATGGCTTCGGGTACCTGAATAATCTTCACTAGAGCGTCAATAGTTTTCGATGAAAGGTTTCTCGGGCGTAAACAAATCGAGTAACAAACTGTACGTTTTCACACATACGACGGTCAGTAACGTGCTCACCTTTTTGTCCTGGAAAATGTTGTTACACTCCACAAACAAATCGAAACGTTATACATACGAACTCCACATTTCCGCACTGATGTCGAAGTCACCGATCCCGCCAATAATACCAGTCATACATAGTTTTTCGTATAATAAGGACGGAATGTTCCAAATTTCTTCTTCGTCTTCCGACATCAAAATGTAGAGATTTTGAGTCCACGCCACGCCACACTCTGGACGCATTTCCTCCCACTAAAAATTTGGAAAAATTAACCGGGTACAATCGAACTGGTTTCATTGCACACGCTGGTTAAATACAATACCTCGTCACCATTTGTTGTGTACGGGACACAGAGGATCAGTAATTGAAATGAAGACTGTTTTCGGTCACATCATTGACTGTGCGTGGTTTACGGTTAGGGGGTAAGAAGGTAAGTGCGCGAGGCCAGGGCTGGATAGTGGACGTGGTGGTGGAATGAAGAAAGTGGCGTGATGGAAGCAGCCAATAAGATTTATTGAACTCAAATCACCCCATATGAGGTCACAGCATCATGCGATTTAAAACATAGATGTATCCAGCGACCTCTGGTAAATCATTACAGAGCCAGTAAACATAATCATGTTTTACTATATAAAATAATAATAACAATGACGTTTAATACATTACAGCAACCAAACCCAAGTGCATCGGGATCCAAGTAGACACTACTACTACAAACGAGTAAGAAAAATGGCATTAAGATTCAGAACGTCACTACTTTGCGTGCTAGACACACAAGGGGGGTTCAATACCCACGATCTTTGGCAGAGAGGCAGACCGATTCTGTAAGTTCATAATCCGTTTAACTCTTATACGAGACTTCTACCACAAACGAGATTGAGAAAAAGGCATCGGGACCTTGGGCACTTATTCTACAGCCAACGAGAGGACAAAGGATTAATCCTATGTGAGTAACCGATGCCGAAGCATGACGTGCTCAGATCTACTCCGATGATAAGATTAAATTCTCGGGCGTCTAAGGAACGCTCCCTGACGGTGGACAGATATCAGAGGGGATTACGCAATAAGAGTCCACCAATAAGAGACGACTGTTAAATCTAACGATAGGTCCAATGGTCACTGGATAAGGTTACTTACCAGTTTATTGATTTGGAATAGGATTTGCCTAAACTATTTCTACTGATATCATAAATATTCTAAATAATAAACTAAAGCCTAACCTAACTGTAAATTGCAAGTATTAAACACCGCCCCCCTTGAACTTATCCAGGAGTTCAACAAAACAAACCAAACATACTTATGAGATAGTTAAAACGACACTAATACAAGAGCGACCTTAGTAGAACAGCTTAGCTGAGAAGTGAAAACACTCGGACCGCAGGAATGACCAGGGTTCCGCTCGGAGTAGTTACGGCCCTGGAGGTGCGGGCTCCAGTATTGATGGGAGGGGTGGCCGGTTCTTGGCGCGTTGCTCTGGTACAGCTGAACTGGTGTGCGCTCATGTGCTTGTGCTACACTGTTCACCACATCAGTCTTGAGGTGGCAGGGGGGAGTTTGTAACCAAGAAAGGGTTACAGTAGAGTCACACCACAGTAACTGTCCACGGTAGTGAACTGATAGAAAGAGAGGAGTTAAGAGGGATAAGTATAATACGAAAGTATTATACTGTTTCGGTATAATACTTCAAAGTCAATGTCTAGTTTCAAAAGAGTTATTTTATAGTTAACTTTTCCAATATTGTGAATGTTTTCCGTTAGAAAATTGTCAAACAACTATCATTAGTATTCATTTAAGTTTTGTAATGTTTCATCCAAGTTAACTTCTTAATATTTTGTTGCCTAAAGTTTTGATTTTATTTAATAAGAGCTATGAACGTTTTTACAACTTAAAATTTGTTGGAATAGTTGTCTGATGTCTATTTGCATGTTCAAGGAAGATTTTAGTAATCTTGGAATTTCGTAATCTTAACTATGTGAAGAATGAAGATTCGTCTAAAGGAATACGTTTTGTTATTTATGTTTTCTGTGACATCCAATGGCCATTAGGAACAATATCAGCAGTTTCTTGGAAATAACGGTTTAGTATTTTTTTAATCAAAATATACGAAGTATGCGGCAAAATGTTGAATTTTTAGGGGTGAACTGTATAATCGTAACTTTTAACTCCTGATTTCATTGTGCTCACTGAAGATTGGATTACTAGTAACGAAATTAATTTGTATAAAATTGATGGTTACAAAACTTTCAGTCATTGTAACGAAGATTATCGATTGGGTGGAGTTGTGGTGTACGCTCGGTCCTGTTATCAGTGCAGTGTAGACATACTGACAGACGTGCGGTCGGCTGACTGTCTCCAACTCACTTGCCACACATATAGCGTGGACTTCGTCCTCTTAGCGATGCACAGGTTGAATAGAGTCCCGATAGCACATTTCCTCATTGATATCGAGCACCTGATAGCACGCTGTGTTGGAAAAAACATTATTTTGTACAGATGACATAAACTGTAATATTTTGGCAGATGATGTCACAGCTGACGCGTATCTAGGCTTAATGGCCAGCTATGGGCTAAGTTCCCATACTATATATACGAATCGACAAGAATAGTAGGCGAAAGTTAAACCTGCATTGATCACATTGATCACGGTTTTGTTAGATTTAATAAAATTACGCATAACGTTAAACACGATACTTTAATACTACATCTTAGCATTACAGATCATTCAATGGTTGTTTTGAGAATAAATACTGAAACCAACAAATTAAATAAAATGTGCAATGATACAATTGTTTTAGAGATCGATTATAGTAAATTGGAATTGGAATTGGACAGTATGCAATGGGCACATATCTGTAATGAGAATTGAGTCTCAGATGCATTTGATTTTTTTATTAATATTTTGCAAAATTCTGTAAATAAATGCAAAGAAAAAACGACAATGAAATGAAATAAAACGAAATATAAGTTTATTTCCAAAATCTTCATAGGTACACAGATTACAAATGTGTTTGGAAATAAATATTAGTAAACAACGAAATTTAAAACGTTGTAATTTCTAAATATGTATTTGTTGGAAATTAGCGTACATGGGCAAACAGCCTGTGCGTAGGCTAGACACGCTATCCTACAGAAATTAATGTTAGTTTGTTTTGACGGGTGTGGTTCACAGGCAAACGAAAGAGCAACAATAACAATAATAATTTAAATTAAACAAACCCTACTCAAAAAATGTATATTTAATTTACTTGAAGAAGTTATCACTTTGAAATGTAGATGAATGACACGTGGTATCGGAGGGGGGGGAAGGGGTGAGAGAAAGGACCAAGGTCAAGCCCATCCATATTCTGATAAGATTAGGGCCTCGGCTCCCTCAAGGCCAATCTGTAGAAGGAAGAAATTAACGTTTTTCTTAAAAATTGAAATTGATGTTGATTCGAATAATTTGAAGTGACTGAAGTCTTTGCAAATGTTTCTGAACAATACATGGGAATTATAAAAGGAATTTGTTATAGAAAATAATTTAACTAACCTTGTAACAGGTATACCGACATTAAATGCATGCCTGGTGTACCGATTGTATTAAATTGTATTTCTGGGATAACAGGATTACCGGTGGAAGGAGTAGGCCCAGAAGAATGATAAGGACTGGACTGTACAAAAGAGGCTGCTATCAGCGAGGCGCGCATCGCAGATGGCAGTGTTTGATAACGAAATTGAGAGGTGGGGCGAGGTAGACGTGCCGTACCTCCCGTCTCAGTTGATCGGAAGTTATTGTAACGAGTAGACTTTGAAAGTGCTTAGAGTTAATCTTTTGCTAATCGTCATCGAACCTGCGGGTAAGTGAACCTTTTAACAGGAGTCCGGTCAATATACATTCTTAGTTATTTTGAATAATTTTGGGGAGAGAAATATTGTACAAATTAAATTTAATGGGAATTTTGATCTGTGCAATATAAAACCTGTTGGTGCAGTGAGCACATGTATATAAAATGTTATGTAAAAATACTAAAAGAGTTTTGTGGTTGTTACAGATGTTTTCAGCAATATTTTAAAACTCTAACACTGAAAAGAAGTAATATTTAAAGTAAAGTAAAGAAAATTATTAACAAAATAAAATTGAATTTTGATGATAAATTAAAGTGAAGAATTGCCTGATCAGATTACAGTGTGAAAGTTTTGAATTTTGAAAATTGAATTAAAGACAAGCTGTAAGAACTTTGCATATTTTTGGAGTGTCGAATATATTACAAGTTTGAATTTAAAGTTATCAAGAAGTTTTTATTTTAATTTTAAATCCAGTAATTATTATTATCCAGTAACTTTATTTATTTCAGAAGATTTTCTTTTATTTTTTTAACCTTCACAAAAGTTTAAATTTCAAAGCTAACCCCTCATGTGCCAGTTAAACGGTACACTGGTATTGTAAGAATGTGATGTTTCTGGGAAAATTATGTTGTATTATTTATAAATATGAACTAAAAGATGCTTTATATGCAACTGTCGCAAGGAAAGGAGTGAAGATTCATGAAAAAGACAATCAATAGGATAACGCTTGTTTTTCCTTAATTGTACTTTTAAGATACATTTTTGTGTAATGTAAAGGGGCTCCAAAACTGATTTTAATACGCCACCCCAAGCAATGTTTCCAAATGTAAGAAGAGATTGGACATAAACGCAATACGTTATTTTAATTTTCCTTTTCATTTAAAACATCGCTTAAACTTCTGAAAGCGAAAATATATTTTCTTACTTTTGCTTGAATTTAGGCTATATGATCAGACCATTTAAGGCGATGATAAAAAATTACACCTAGATATTTGTAACTTGTAACACGTTCTATACTTTTACATCCACATGTCAAATTTGCAGAATTGCCACATTAATGAATTCTCAAACTATTTAAATTATTGTTTATGTTGTGTTTGAGAGGGCTTCTTAGCCCTAAATTCGCCTGGTAAAATAAGACATTCTTTACTAAAAAAAAAAAATTAATCAGAATTATTGTACAAAGAAATAGGTAGAAATTTTGTCTTAGATATATTTAATGAGAGAAAATTTTTATATAACCATTTTTTCAAAAGCATTAAGTCGTTTGCAGCCTTTTCCTGTACTTCCATCCAATTGTTTCCAGAAACAAAAATTAAGCTGTCATCTGCAAACTAAAAGAGTTTTCCATACAGATTTAGTTTAGAAATATTGTTTATATATATCAAAAACAAAATAGGTCCCAATGTACTAACCTTGAATCCCACCATAATCTACATTTTGAGGATCACTGTTCTCTCCGCAGATGGACACAACCTGTCGCCTCTCGCTCAGGTAGCTGCGGAATCACGCTCACGCAATGCCGCGGACCCCTATCATTTCTAATTTTGTTAAAAAAATAGTGCGATCCACAGAGTCGAATGCTTTTTTTAAATCCAAAAAAACAAGCATATACCAATTATTTTTTTAAATAATTTTGTTTAAATCTCTGTTGATATCAAACAATGCGTCAATGATACTTTTGTCTGGCCTAAATCCATACTAACACTCACTTAAAATATAATGGTTTTGTAAAAATGAGACGATTTGATCCTTAACTATGCGTTCTAAAGACCTTGAGAAAACGGTTAACAATGAGATGGGACGGAAGTTGTTTTTGTTCGTAAATTATCGGAAAATACACCAGTTGAGATACTTAAGTTAATTAAATGTGTTAACTGTTGAGATATAACATGGATATTAGCCTTGAAAAGGTTAGCCGAGACCCCGTCCATCCCCGGTGCAGATCTACCCCAACAGGCCATTGACCTGGTGTATTACGTCATATTCAGTCACAGTCTGTAGTGAGAATTCTGTGTTCAGCCAGTAATAAGAGTCACGTACCACTGGATCCCCCCCTGAATCAATCTCGTCGGCCAGGGTTTTGCCAACAGCCGAAAAAAATCATTGAAATCATTGGCAACCTGTTTTATAACCCCCTTGCTCAATATATGTGCACCTGGTAGAAAGTTTTGAATAGGAAAGTTGTCTCTACATTTATTCCTCCCAATTAATTCGTTAATAATTCCCCAAAACAATTTAGCATTTTATAGAGTTGCTTAAATCACGTCTTAACATATTATAATAAGTCCTAAATTCACGATTAAAAGGTTGTTTTTTTTTTAGATTTTACTAATTTTTATCCCTTTTACGAATCAAATTTACTAAGTCATTGGAAATCCATGGTATAAGTTTTTTCTTCTGTGTTGTGGGATATTTTATTTCTTTTTTAGCAAAAGATAAGGATTCAGTAATCACGTCCGAAAAATGGGCTGTACATTCGTTGACATCATAACAATTCAGGACGGGATTCCAGTTTGAGGTGATAAGACACTCGATAAACAATTTCTCGTCAGTGTACGTAATCGGTGCTAGCGGTGTGTCAGTGGCAGTGACAGTCTCATGGACTGTGCTCCTGAGGCCGGTGCTGTAGTGGTCAGTGACGGTGGTGTGCAGCACGGGAGGCCTGCACACTCTGCTTGTCGTTGTATCTCACAAACACGTAGTCCAAACAGGTCGTCCTGTGCTCCGTCACCCGAGTCGCTTTGTCCACACATTGTACAAGTCCATGACCAATAAGGCAGTTTAAATATCTGTTAGTAAAATCTTCAGGTGCCAAAAGGTTAATATTCATGTCTCCTAGTAAAATGCATTTTTATTACGTTCAACATTGTTATAATAGCTGTCTAGAGTCTATAAAACTACCAGCGTCACTGTCAAACGTTCTGTATAGTGCCAAAATGTTGAAATGAGTATTTAGGAAAGTGGAGTTAAGTTAAATGACGTAAACGTCACCCAAAGTAGCTTGTGATGTAACTGCAGAAAGTCGCTTATTTACATAAACAATGACCCCGTCATTTTGGTTCCTTAATTTATCACTCAGTACAAGGCCAAACCCCTCAATGTTCACTCCCTCTTCCCCCTCCCTCAGCCAAATCTCCGTTAGAACAATTACATCTACATTGCTTACTATCAAACTCAAATATACCTTTAACTCATCAAAGTTTTTAGAAAAACTTCTAATATTAGAATGGAAAAAGTTAATGTTACTTCTGATAACCCTATTACCCTCCATAAAACTGTAGAAATATTAAAATTTAAGTGGGCTATCAATCTCTAAACATTCATTCGGTAAATCATTATCACCACTGCCATCAATCATTATTGTAACGGGCTGCCTGCCCGCCCTAATATAATTATAATTGTAAGATAGCAATACATTATCATATTATATTATATTATATCATATAATAATATAGGACAAAAATATTGAAGAAAAATTAAAATAAACGCTGTTGCTTTGCAACTGTAATAATCATCCAAATTATAGCTATATACACCATAAAAACAAGTACACACATCTACACTTACGAGCACACTCACCTTTACACAAACATGCATACATATGTACATACATGTATATATTGTCAAAATAATATTGATTTGTTTTTAAAATGTTGTAAACAAATCCTTCAAACAGTATGAGGAGGAAGACTAATATTTTAACTTACATTTACATGTTTTAACTACAGCAATGAATCTATAGAAATAAAATTGTGAAATAACGGTTTAGTGTTCAAAAATCATTTAAAATATACCAAGCTTCTATTCAACGGTTTCAACTAAATACATAAGATCATAATAAAAGCCTCAAACAATACTTAGCTGCATAATATAAGTTATTTTATTCAAACGGAATACAAAGCTATAATGAAGAAAAATTACTCAAATAAATTTAGTATCTTTGTAACAGTGACAAGTATACAATCTATAGCTGTATACATACACACATACATACCCACACCCCCCCCCCACACACACACACACACACACACACACACACACACACACACACACACACACACACACATACACACACACACACACACACACCCACACACAGCCATACATACACATATAGACACACTTTTAAGTATACATGGTTTGTTAATATTGTCAAAACAGAATTTAATTATATACAAAATTATAAACTGATCATTTACCTAGTATAATAAGGAAAAGTAACATTTTAACTTTTATTACGAATAAAAACTCTACAATTACTTTAATCGGAAGATCTCATTAACATTTTATTGTAAATAAACTTAACTTAAACAAGGTCTAATCTTGACTACAAATAACATTTTAAAGTAACGATTCTGTGATTGTAATAAAATATAATAAGTGTTATTAAAAAATAACTTAAAACACTTCTTCTAATTAAATTGAAATAAACTTCTTAATTATATGTATCTATCATGTTAAATAGGTATAGACAAAGATGCTTTAGTTGTATACTTATTTCATTGACATTTTACTAACTTATATATTAATTTATTATGAATAAATAACAAGAAGTAATTTTAAATGATGTCAGGACAGTTTTGTTTCTATATAATTTTTGTATACTGATCTTTTAAAATAAATAACAAGAAAATAAGTTTTTAACTCATCTTGTTATAGATAAAATTAAATATAACTAGCTTGTATTATTTCTCTACCTTGTTTGTAACGTCATCAATAAACGCCTTTATTTGGGAATTGTTAAACTATTTAAATCTGGTGTTCATAAATGTATCTAAATCTCTAAGAGAACACAAATGTAGCTTACAGGAAAGATATATTTTTACTTGGTATCGCTGTGCGAGGTCGGCTGAGTCTGCGGGTGGTGGTCGAGTCCATCCAGCTCCTGGATGCTGCAGTAGATCCAGATGGCACGTGAGTCCTGCGTCACCCGGACTAACACCTTGCCCTCCATACTCCAGGCGTAGGCCAGGGATTTGGCTCTGACTCCAGCTTTGCGGTGCTGCAGCAGGGCCTTGTTGTGCTGAGTCAAGTGTTCGTTGACGAACACAGGTCCCGGGGTAAACGATGTGTACAGGTCTGTCGTTTTGATCCTCTTCTTCTTGGCCGAGGCCAACCAGTCAGCTCTTGTAGTTCGACGTGCAAACTGGACCACAATTGTTGGGTGTTAACGACGATCTCTAGGTCCCCGAAGACGGTGAGCAATAGAGATGTCTTGTCTCTCAAAGGGAACTCCGAGCGCTCCAGATATTGCCTCCAGGATGGCGTAGACGTCCTCTCCTCCCGTCTGTGGAACACTGCGGATTTCAAGATTTTCCATTCTAGAGTATTGATCTTGATCGATGATACTCCACTCGGCGTCCCTCACCCTCTTCAAAAGTGTAGAGTTTTCATTCCTTAACTTTACACACTGTTCTTTAAGAATGTTATACTCTTCTTCGACCACAGACAGTCTAGCGGTTACCGCGGCAAGAGAGTCTTGGATCCCGGACATGCTCCGCTCAAGACCACTGAAGCTCGCCTAAAACATCGTATTGTCATCTGATTCTGTATACTCTTCAGTAGGCTAAGCATAGAGGGGTCCTCAGAGTCAGATCTACTTCCCACGGATACCGTGTCTTTACTGCAGTCTTCACACTGCCACATAGCGCCACTCGCGATCAATCCTTTAAGTTTAGCAACCGTACGACTTCGGCAACACCCGGGGTGAAATTCGGCTTTGCACTCTGCGCACTTTTCCATTTCCGGAGGCTTAGAAAATGCCTTATTACACTTTGAACACACCATTATAAATGGAATGAAATCTACTCACACTCCAAACATCGCAGAACAAGTAATGCAGATTAATATATAATAGAAATATATTTCACCCAAATGTTCGGAAGTATAGATATCCAGACAGACGTTCGCAGGTTGGAACGGGCGGGCAGGCAGGCAGAAACACGGTCTACTCTAGCTGTACGGAGCGCTTATCTCTGCGACCTTCCAGCTCGGCTGACTAATAACTACTAATGTGCAATTCAATGTGTGCAAATGTGCAATGATACAATTGTTTTAGAGATCGATTATAGTAAATTGGAATTGGGATTGGACAGTATACAACGGGCACATATCTGTAATGAGAATTGAGTCTCATATGCATTTGATTTGTTTATTAATATTTTGCAACATTCTGTAAATAAATGCAAAGAGAAAACGGCAATTAAAAAGAGCTTATGTAAACAAACACGTTGGATAAGTGATTATTTATGAAGAAGAGTTGATAGAAGGAAAAGATTTATAGCCTAATGATTTCTAGACCTTATGATTATAAATTGAAGGAATAATACAGGTCATTTAGAAATAGGCTGAAAGTTAATATGAGAAATGCTAAAGAAAATTATTATTTGAAGAAATTTGAAGATTGTACTGGAAACTCACGAGAACAATGGAGAATATTTAATGATTTAATTGGAAAAAAATCGAGATAAAAATGAAATTAATAAAATAGAAAAGGATAACTCACACATAATTACCGATGATAAGGAGATTGCATAAGAATTTAATTCTTTTTTCATAAATGCACCGAAAACCATTAAAAACATGATTATTAATACTCAAAATCAAGTTATGTTTAATCAAAAATTTCCAGGTAAAATTGTACCAAATTCCTAATTTTTTACTGCGGCAACTGAATTTGAAGTTTTAACAACCATAAAATCTTAAAAAAGAACAATAAATCGTCTGGAAACGATAACATTACCAGTTACATTTTAAAGAGATTTTGTATACATATAGTTCCAGTTCTGACAGATTTATTCCATCGAAGCATGTTAGAAGATGAATTTCCATCTTGCCTAAAAGAATCAGTTGTAATTCCACTGTGTAAAAGTGGAAGTAGAAAAAAAAGTAATTGCTATACATCTATCTCTTTGCTTTATGTGTTCGCTAAAGTCTTTGTAAAAATAATAAAAAGAAGATTAATTGATTTTTTTAAAATGTGTGACTATTTAAGCACAAAACGATTTGGATTTAGAGAAACAATGAGTGCAGAAGATGCTTTGTTGGCTTTTTTTTAAATATCTATTATGGTATCAATGATGGCAAAAAATGTGCAGCTTTATATATTGATATAACAAAGTTTTCGATTCAGTTGGTCATAAGATATTAATAGAAAAGTTTTGGTTAGTGGGTGTGAGAGGTCTACCCCATAAATGGTTTGAAAGTTATTTAAAATATACAAAGCAGTGTTTGAGAATAGGAAAAGTATACAGTAATTTTGAAACAGTTGAATTCGGTGTACCTCTAGGTTCAGTTATGGGTCAAATTCTTTTCCTTGTGTACATATGTGACGACCTATGTAATGGAGAATTAAATAGTAAATTAACAGCTTTTGCAGATGATACAGCACTGACGTATTCTGATTACAATTTTGGGCTATTCGTAGACAAATCAATGATGATTTAAAAGTTTTAAATTTTTGGTTTAATAAAA
Organism: Homalodisca vitripennis; assembly: GCF_021130785.1. Lineage (NCBI taxonomy): Eukaryota > Metazoa > Arthropoda > Insecta > Hemiptera > Cicadellidae > Homalodisca > Homalodisca vitripennis. The sequence goes on from NW_025785684.1 coordinate 19,275, forward strand.
ACTCAATGCTCCTAAGTGACAAAAAAAAATTCATGATATTTAACTTACGAGGAACAAGTAACTTTGAATATGATATATACTATCATCATTTTACGTGCTCTGCGAGTAACGTTTGTTATTGTAAAAGATATTGACACAAATTTATCTTAGAAAGGTCATATAAATTCACTGAAGAAAGAGTTTTATAGAAGTTTGAGAAGCTTTTATATGTTGCGTGATGTATGTCCTCCAAACTTGCTACTGAATGTTTACTACGCTTTAATACACTCCAGACTAAGTTATGGGCTTGTATGCTGGGGAGGTACGTATATATTCACAATGCATCCTCTCATTACATTAAAAAAATCCTTTCTCCTCATTATTACGAAATCAAATAAGACCAATCATTCCTGGCCACTATTTTTTAATTTAAAAATACTCCCCTTGCGAAATGTTTACATATATAAGGTATTGAAACTATTTTTCATAAGAAGCTCAAACCCGGCCCTCACACGTAATATTAGATATAATTTCCGGTTTGCTTTTTCCGGTTCCAAAGCCTAATCTAACTGTTTTCAAACAGTTTTTTTTTTTACTTTTAATGCTCCAAGATTGTTTAATCTTATTTCCGTTAAATTAGATCATTTAGCACCATTAAATCGTTTTTAAAAAGTTGAAAAATGTGTTTATTTTCGTTGGATAATTGCGAGTGTTTTCTGAAAATTGTTGAATGAAATAGTTAATAATATGTACATTTTAGTTCGTTTTTATCACATTTCATAATTCCAATTATTCTTTTTGTTTTTACGTCCATGACTTGTTTTATAAATTTTGTATGGTTGTCTTATATTATTTATTAATTATATTATTTAAGTAGCGGTTTCATTCCTCCTTTGAGTTTAGTTTTATTATTTTAGTTTAATCTTATGTGCATCCTTCATCGGGCTTTTGCCTATTGGATGCTCTATTATTTCACAATTATAGAATTTTTTTTGTAAGTTATTTTTTATTGTTAAGTTTACTTTCAGTTTTTTTGAAAGATTATATTATTATTTAATTATTTTTTAAGTTTGTAAATATTTCACAACGGTCGATGGTTTTATATACTTTTTGTTTTTTGGTATAAATCTATTTTAAAGTTTGTAAATACTGTGGAATGAAATCTTGTTGAAAAGAATGAAATGAAATTTGAAACTCTGTCAGACTACATACTACACACCAAACATGAGGTATAATCTCATTTAAGATATTCCAACCATTTTCACAAGAGCTATTACCCGTAGAAAGAAGCATAGGTAAGTATTTTACGCTAATTAATGATGGCGAAAAAAGTTGGCATATAGACATCATTTGGAAACTAAACAACGAGTTGTTGCCGAAGTGTTCTTGTTATATGAGGACAAAAAAGCTGAGGAGAACTCCTATTACAGATTGACCTAAATGGAACTTTGCAAGATATTCAGGATCTGCAAGGCAAATTGAAGAGAGATTTCTTTCATTTGAGATGAAAGAAATCTCACTTACACTGCAAGTGCTGTTGCCAGTGTAACTGAAGAATGGCTTGGAGAGCAGCATCTACATGAAGCAGCTTCAAGTAACCGAGCGTTAGGTGTAGTTACTCTACCTGACACTAATCAGAAGACATGTTGGGTATGCACCCCTAAAGGTAAAGATTACAAAACTAGAAGAAAACGATCCAGAACAGTTTGTTCTCGGTGCAATGAAGGCTGTCTTGGCACTTGCTCTGCCAAGCACATTTGTAAATAGAAAAAGTGTAAATACATTTCAAACAAAATAGTGTAAATATTTCTTGATAAATAACGTTTTTTAACTGTATTGAAACTGTTTATGGATCTTACAATCATCTGTTTAACGGTACATCCATAATATGAATATTTATTTTAAATTTCTTGCAATGTAAGAGTCAGTTGCTTTAACACTTATAAAATTTTGTGAAGTACAATTATGCGTATTTCTACAAAATGTGTCATAAACAATTTATTTATGAGAGAAATAATACAAAATTGTGTATGGACGTTGCTTTCAAAATGTATAATATAACAAAATAGCTTCTACACTAAAATTATTTTACGTTTTTAGTTATTTGCAAAAAAAATTTATGTAATATATTAAAACATATTTTTAATTTTAAAATACTTAAAACTGCAACAATATATTTTTTTGTTGATAGTATATATCTATACGAGTAATTTGGTAACTTTTAGGTAATTGTCTAACATTAATGCAAACTCATAAATTTTAATCTAACAGACTGCAAAATCGCCAATTTTAGCCTGGCACTTTTAAGTATTCACAAGGGGATATAAAATGTGAAAAAAGGTGCAACATCTCATATTTGCTCCTGGTCCTGAAAGGGTTAAGGGATTGTGGAAGTAACATGATTCTTCCGGTCATTTGCCATCGCTCAGTGATACATAAAAGCAGTAACACTATGTTTGAGATTTATAATCTGATCACTCCCGCAGGTGAATAACTAACCTAACACATACAAACTTGACTGCAGTTATGTGTTAAGTTAGTTTTTCACCTGAGCAAGAGATCAGATTGCAGATCTCGGGAAGTAGTGTTACTGATTTTCTGTATCTCTGAGCGATGGCAAACGAACTAACTAACTAAATTACAGCATTAAGAATGATAATATTCGAAAATTAAAATAACTAAATATAAGATAAAGTAAAATATAACCTAAAACAAAACAATCGTACATCATTAATTAAATACACTTATTCAACTCTCACTACCAGACACGAATGCTCCAAATGCCTCACACAAGGTAACCTTGACCCCAGAGACCAGACACCTAGTCTCTGAATTGGCTGCGAGCACGCTTATCGATTGGTCTTAGTGATTACTGAAAGAGCATTCCACAACCGGCAGGCATAAATTGTATACTGTTTATTAAAATTAGTTGTTTGATGAATCGTAACATATAACAAAGACGCAGCTCTCATTCGGTTTCGTTTATTTACTCGTATTTCAGTCATAAACTGAAAATAGTTGTAACTTTGACGGGGAAATACTAATATACATAACTGAATGGATGTTAGGGCGTATAAAACACTAAACTTAAAAACTTCTGCAGCAAAATTTTAAACTAAAATACATACCTGATCAGAATCTCCCAGAAATACACTACAAGCTGCAGTGTCAGAGATCTGTTCAGTGGGGCAGTTCCCCTGCGTGTCCTCATTTCCAGTTATGTCGTTTCAATTTGACTCGCCCGTTTCTTCATATACGTTTCAAATGAGATCCCCAAGATTTGCCCCGTCTATGTCTGGTATCGGTTCCTTACATTGCTTTTCCTCATCGATGTTTGACAGCACCAAGGCCACTAGTGCAGCCACTGACTTGAAGTGCAATAAACTAGAGTACCTGTGGTACAAATAAAGGTAAAAACTAGTTTGTAAACGTTCATTTAGAGGTAATTTTAAATATCTATAGGTTCTTAATTGAGTACGTATTATGTATATTATGACAGATTACTAGGTGTTTATAATATCAAAGTACAAATGTAGCAAAGACATATGAGCTGTTCAGTACTAGTAACTTATGTCAGTGTTAGTGCCTGTAGAAGTGTCACTATAAGTCGATTTGGAATGCAAGTTTTAAAAGAGCTCTGATGCTCTGAAATGAGCCTAAAACGTATGAAGAGCACATATAGGACATACCTACTAAATTAAGTTAACATACCTTAATAACTTAAGGTATGTGAACTTAACACATAATGATCTGAATTACTTTGCTGTTTTGAATCTTTGTATTTTTTTCTGTACATATCGAGTACTTTTGTACAGAATCGATATTTTAATTAATTTTAACTGGGATACTTACTCGATCTGGAAAACATCGAGAAAAATTAACACGAAAAAACCAACAAAGTGCACTCTTGTATCCTGAAATATTATGGAAGTATACTTGTGATACAGGGGGGATAGGGTTTTTTCTTAGATGTATATTGTGACTAATATAAACTGTTTCAAACCAGAAACAAGAAAATTAGTTGCTGAAGAAATACTACATGAATTAATACCACCTTACTGATTGAGGGCTTTTATAGACTTTGTCTATACAATGTCCGTAGGGCCGAGGCCCCTAATGAGTTGGTTGTAAGCTTTTGCCTCTACATAATCCCACGACTCGTAGTCGTAATCTTATTACGTACCTGGACGCTCGGAGTCATCATTTGACGTTCAAAAGTGAGTTTTTATTTCTTAATGTATTGATAGAATTTATTCGTGTCCATGAAAAAATACATCAAATTGATTAAAAAAAAATGTAATATACTTGCATAATCATGAGGAATTGGTACCTCAGGCTCCTGTTGCAAAGTATCTTGGAATTCAAATTGGTGAATGTTTAAGGTGGGAGGCTCATGTGAAAGTTGTCTATAACTCGTTGGCTTTTTAAATATTATTGATCTCACAGTATGCAAAATATAGGAACCAATATCTGATGAAAATTATGTACCACGCACTGATCTAGTCTCGGATGAGATACGGTCTGATAGTCTGGGGCTCAGCATCTCAGACGCTGTTGAAAAGAGTGTTTGTTCTTCACAAACATGAGGTTCGGTTGATAGCTGGACTCAGGAGAAGATGTTCATATAGAAACGTATTTTCGGGTTTAGATATGCATTTTTCTTTATGTTTATGTGTACATTTACTGCTTTGTACATTTATGAAACCATTGTTTTTCCAAATTCAATATAAAAAATATATTAACAGGTAATAACATTCATGAATACAGCACTATAGAGCTACCATTACTTTAGGTCAGACTACTCATCGCTCAGCTTTAGCTTACAATTTACCACACAATGCTGGTGCGAGGTTCTTCTCTTGTTTACCCCGAAATATAAAAAAACGAACCCATAGAAACGATATTTAAATGTCAACTGAAAGGGTTCTTGATCATTTTGGAATTTTACTCGATTAGGGGAATTATTTGACACTATTTTAGAGATGGTATATGGTTATTTTGTTGTCTGAATTCTTTTGCTGCTTTCTTTCATCCTCTGGTCCGTACCTTCGATTTTATATTTGACTTAAAATATTTTTCATCTGTTTATTTTAAATGTTTGAGATATTTTAAGAGTTTATTTTTAGAGTTTTAGTACCGTATTGTTGTATGTAGATAGATTAGTTTATATATATATATATATATATATATATATATATATATATATATATATATATATATATATATATATATATATATATATATATATTTGTACCATCGACATTGTCGTACACAACCTTCATACTTTTATCCCTTAGGTAGTCAACTTATTTACAGTGAAAGTTTCATTATTTTTTTTTTATGTATTAACGTCAAATGCTCACAAAACCTCTAAGACTTTAACCAATATCGTGATGATTTCAATAGAATCTGACTTGCCGTTATTATTTTTATTGTTTTATTTTACACAGTAAAAAAAATTTTGTTTACATTATTCCAAGAAGAAAATATTATTATTATACAATAATAACAATATATTATAGAAAGTAAAAGTTAAGCTCATATTAAAATTAACTCCAGAACTTCATATAAACAGAAAAATACCCTTCCGACCAGATAACGTCCTAGTTTTGAGAAGTGAAATCATATGGGGCTAAGAATAGAATTGTTATACATGTTTCAATTTATTTTCTATATTTATAACTAATCTTAGTTTCTTTTGCTGCAGCTGTGTTCTTGAATTTTAAACAAATTGATGTTATTCAACACAAATTCAATGCATTGGTACATTAATAAAGAGAGGAATGATACTTAAGATGCAATCTGATGGAATATATTCTCTGAAACTCTCTCGCGGACTGAGAACCTAGACGACCAAAAATATCCCGATGGAAATACATTTCTATTCTATTCGGAAGAAATCAAAATTTTAGTACAAATATCTCAGCCTGGATCCAAATACTTCAAGTTAAGCCACCCTAAAATTCTTGTAGCCTTTAACGTCAAAAGCCTTAAGGGGGTTCGGTATGCCCTATCCTTCCCATGTTAATTTGGCCAATTTTTATGTACCTTTTTCTCAGAAACCTTTAAAGCTATCATCATCAAACCTTAGGACACTACTATTTAGACCTTTGTTAACATTTAGAGCGGAAGACATTATAAAAATCTATTTTAAATTTTTATTAAAAAAATTATAATTATAAATTATTTTACAAAAAATTAATAAATTTTTTATTTACAACAAATTAAATAAAAAACTTCTTTTTTTAACTTTGTTCCGCTCTAAATGTTAACAAAGGTCTAAATAGTAGTGTCCTAAAGTTTGATGATGATAGCTTTAAAGGTTTCTGAGAAAAAGGTACATAAAATTGGCCAAATTAACATGGGAAGGATAGGGCATACCGAATCCCCTTAATAAATCCAATAAGATGGTACAATTATGCTACTTTTATTCAACGAAGTCAATGATTTACAAGAAAATAAAGAAACGGCGGAAATTGTGAAGGTTTTATAATTGAGCCCCGATTGAGATGAAGGTATTTTTAATTTCAAGAAAGTAGTACAGTACTGTAATGAACTTAAGTAATTTACTGTATTACAGTAATGCACAGTTGATTTTATGTCATGCATAAATATATAATTTTCACAAATACAAAAAAAAAACTAATTGAGTAATCGATATTGCCCTCAATCTATTAAGGTTAAAATTTCAATTCCTGAAGAATATGATAGCTTTACTGTTCTTTAAAACAGTTTGAAAAACATCCTGAGTGTTTCATAACATTAAAAATATAGTCAAGTAAGGGGATAGCTCAAAAACATTTCGCTAGACAAGTAAGGGTGAAAAAGATTTTGTGGAAAGTTTAATTAAATATATTAATAATTTGAAACTTTTAAGCAAGACTTGCCTGTTTATTGCAGATTTGACGATAAAGTTATTATTTAAAACTATAGAAAATTCGTGGAGATCTTGGATGACAATCCCGTTGATTTCATGCGTCTCATGTTTACATGACTATGATTATAATCTAGAATTGGTAATATTTTCCAATGGTTTTCCACCGCTAACAACCTAGCCCTTGGCATGGTCGAATATTATCATGCTAGCAAGAAGTTCAAATGTTCAAACTTGTTTAAATTTATTATAAACAAGGTGCCATTGATTTTATAATACTTAAAAGTTTAATTTATAATCCTTCTAATGGGCCATTGATCTGCGAAATATAAGCATTTTGAAGTTTTTGTCTGTTAATTAAACACTTTTTTTATTAAGTAACTCTGAACTCTCATAGACTGATAGTGTTTTGTAAATGAAATGAAACGGTTTGTTTGAATAGTCTCTAATAGTTTCTACAAATAAAATTTATGATTTGTGTTTCAACATCTTTTTTGAACACTATTCCAATTTTATTGCTGCAATATTTTTGGATAGTTTTCTTATACAACAGTATCAGTTTTGTTTTATTTCAGGTTCAGCGCACTTGCTTCTAAGAAACTACTAAATATAAGGCTAATTTTCTCTCTGAAAGATTAACAGAAATTATTAACTGTACCTCCTCTGTCTGATCTCAGGTTGATGCCTGTAATAGTTGTTTGTAAACTATAAACGAAAAACATGTCTAATATGGTATTAGAGGTTTTGTTATGACTATTAGAATGACATTAAAGTCGCTAACAAACCAAAATATAAAGTTTGGATCGATTTATGTGTACGCGCATTTATTATTACGATAGTTACCATCACGAAATTGTGTTTCAGTAACACTTTGTGTATGAAAACCAAAAAAAAATTCAAAAGTAACGAAATATCATTGTTAATATATGTAAATTTTATACTCTCTTTGTCCATATTTTGTTCAACGTCGTGCTTCTGCCGGGTCTATGCGTGATGCACACAGTGGACGTCAACCGCTCAGCAGAGGTAAAAAACACAATTACTAATTTCATATCTCAAAATCAGTGAAATTTTATATACAATAAATAAACCTTCTATCAAAATACATGACGATTTAAATCCCAATATTTATATGAGGGATGAGATGGTTTGAAATTACACAAAAATATTTAAACAAATTATACTTAAAATACATGTTATTTAAGTAAAAAAATACACACCTATATATTTTAATGTAAAAATATGTATCCTGAGAGCCGACTTTGTAGAATATAAATTTAAAGAAACAGGTAGAAGATTTTTACAGAGGCCTTTCAAAAGGTGTGTATTATTGACTTATATTTTTATGTTACCGGGTGGTCTCCAAAACGGTAAACATTTACTTAAGTAATAGCAGTTTTTGTAGAACAATAAATAATAATAATAATAATAGTAATAATGCTCTCAGACGGTTTTTAATTTTACACTTTGTAATATTATTAATATTTAACATATACCAGAAGGGTTATGGGGTGATTCCTACCACATCTTGATTTGGAGGTACTGAACATTTGTAGTAGTAAACCATCCATTAGATTAGCCTAGATACGTCTAGGCATGCAAGGTGCTATAAGTTGGGGTCTAAGAGATGGGCTGACCTTACTTTGGGTGATCCCCACTGAACTGGTAAAGTACCTCTCCAGGGGTGACACTACCCAGGTGTCGCTCAAGACCGAAGGGGGATTCTAATCCAACCAATGTTTGCGCTTATTTAGAGTCCTGCATGAGGTGGCCCTGCTACCAACAGAACCCCAGGATCTAGGCCAGTGCCCCGAATGTGCACTCTGCGCGGTGACGGCCCTCGGCAGTAGTAATGCCAGTCCTGATATGACCAGTCTTCCCGGAATCGCACCATTTAAATTAAATTTGACTGGGGACACCCAATCCTACAGTGTGAGGCGACCCGTGCCTAGGGGATGCATGGGTCGCGAACGGAGCCCTTGGGGATTGGGCGCCCCCCAAGCGTAAATAGCCTTACCTTCATGGGGGGCTCTGACGGAACGGACTTATTATTTTATCGGTACTCGTGGGACCTTTATAGAATCCAAAAAAAAGTGCCCCAACAGGTCTTGATCTAGAACGATTGCAACAGGTAGTTGCAGACGGCAACCTGGCTTTGAATGTCTCTGTCTGTTCCTCATACACAACTACTATCGACGACGACTCAGCAGTTGGTGGTGCAAGTGCAAAGGTTGAATTCATTGACACAGACTCTGAAGCATGTGAACTGGATTACAACCTCAAGCTCTCTTTTAAATTGCGCAAGCTATGGGCGATGGAGCAAAAGAAAGCTGATGGCACCTGGCTTCCAGACAGTGAATGGAGGAGGCAAACGGGCAAGATGTCAGCTAATGAAAGGAAGAAATTGAGAAAGCAGAGGGAGTCAGCACCGAGGGGAACTGTAGGCGCTGACTCTACTCCGGGTGGGAAGAGAGAGCGCTCGGGCGGCTCTCCGGCGGAAAAGTCCCTGACTAAGAGGGGCCCGACCGCACTTCCTGAGCAAGCAGAGTGGGCATGCACGAATACCAATCCCTCAACGGTGGAGGGAGTGGGACACACATTCGGGAAAGTTCAGACGGGACACAAGCTTATCTTGGTCCCTGAGAGCTTTCCTTACAGACGCTTCTCGGAGGAGGAGGCCTTAGAGCTGCGGGAGCGCATTCTTGACGAGGTACTCTCAGTGGAAGTTGTGTTCCTGCAGTTCAAGAGGTCCTTCTCGGAAATGGGGATCTCGTCACGCTGTGTGGCAATGATGAGACCAGGGATTTGCTGCGGGGCTCAGTGACCCTGGCGGGATAGGTGTAATCTGTGGGGACTACAGAGAAGTCACAAGATCTATGAAGGTCTTCCACAGGGTCGATGGTCCTATGGCCGAGAAGGACTCTGCGACCATTCTTATAGCCATTGTGAAACAGAATGCTGGGATCTCCATGTCCGACTGGAAGGTTGTTGGAGTTAACCACACGGGAGCTTTGAGAACGATGGTCATTTTGGTTGATGAGCAGTCTTCACCTACTCTTAAAGGGAGGAAATAGAGGGTGTTCATTGGTGATCAAGGTCCTTCAGGTTAACCTGCAGCACAGAAAGGTGCTTCAGCTGTATTCTGTAGACGCTTGCTTTCGAAATATTTTATGTGGAACTGATAGAGGAACCTTGGATTTGCAAGGGAAAAATATTAGCGATTTCTATGAAAGGATTAAAAATTGTTTAGCGCCCAGGTTAATAATGCCAGAGCTTGTATTATTCCAACAAGGTTGACAGCAATCCTGTTCTGTAATTTTGTTACAGGACTCTCGCCACAGTTAGGCTGATGGTGGTTGGGACTGAACGAACCCTGCTGATTGCATCATCTTACCTCCATGTGTGACCATGATGACGGAGGGTAAGGCTAATCGGATAATGCTGTTAGCGTGTGTCTGACGAGCCCTTCCTCTCTGATCATGCTCACATCTACTTTAAAATCAGAGAACTGGTGTTTGAACAAGTTCAGTATAGGAATCCAAGAAACACAATCTAGGTATCATAAAAGGAAAACCTCAGGGCACAATAAGGATCTGACTCTACTAATGGGAAACGGATTCACAACACGGAGCAGCTGGACAAATCGGCCGACAGTCGGACTTCTGCGATTGTTGGCTCTTTTGACCTTAGCTGTCCTGTTATCAACAGGAGTAGATCTTAAGTAGCATGGTAGACCTCTGAACTGGCCTCTTTGAGGAAGAGGGTCAGGGCTTTATTCAGGAGAGCCAAAACTTGGGTACTTGGAAGACCTATCACGAGGCTCTTGCACTGTACAACCGCAAGGTCTGTACGGCTAAGTGACTAGCCTGGAAAAAAACTCTGCACCGATATCGATAGTGTGCAGGGTTGTGCAAGGCTTCAGAAGCTGTTAGGAAGAATCCCATCTCGCCGCTTGGTAGTCTCAAGGACGATCAAGCTGTTTACATTACTGAAACGGAAAGAGTTCTAAAAGTTATGATGGGAACACACTTTCCGGACTGTATTTTTCATGACAGTGATCAACCATTCGACAGTGAGGGGAGACCTGGGGGGCGCGCAGCTCATTTGCAATGGAGTCTGGCGCACCGTGTCGTAACCTTTAGAAGAATCGAGTTGGCAAAACTCTTTCAGTCCCTATAAAGCTCCATGGGAAGACGGGGTGAGACCGGATTGCTTACAGAGGGGGCTGGATATTCCCCTTCCCCAGCTGTGCAGACTGTTCGGAGCCTCCGTTGCCCTCAGGTACATTCCACTATCCTGGAGAATGTCCATAGTAGTGTTTATACCGAAGCAGGGAAGGACTCGCATGGATCGACCCAAGTCTTTCAGGCCGACATGCCTGTCCACCTTTCTTCTCAAAACCATGCAGAAGATGGTTGTTACGTTTGTTTGGGAGGGATCTCTTTTAGAGCAACCTCTACATCCAAATCAGCATGCCTACACTCCTGTATGGCCCTTCATCAATTGGTATGCAAGGTTGAGAAGACGCTGGCAGCAAAAGAGGTAGCCATAGGTATCTTTCTGGACATCGAAGGGGCCTTTGACAATACAGCCACTCAGGCGATTATCAATGCGGTCTCTAAACGTGGTATTGATGGTCAAATATGTGACTGGATAAGGGCTTTGCTCACTGACAGGTTGGTTGTTACAAACCCTCATGGGAGCAAGTGTTAGTGCGAGGACTATGAAGGGCTGTCCGCAGGGTGGCGTCCTGTCTCCTCTCCTGTGGAACCTAGTTGTGGACGACCTGCTAAGTTCTTTGAATAGTAGTGGTGTCTTTGCACAGGGGTACGTAGATGATATTGTGATTCTTGTGAGTGGCAAGTTTAACACAACAGTCATGATACTGACCACTGGTGCTCTGAACATGGTGGGAAATTGGTTCGATGAGGTGAGCCGCACTGTCAATCCCACCAAGTCAGCTGTGGTTGCCTGACAGATGGAGGGCATTGGTCCATTTCTATTCAGAGGCTCTTCCATTGAGCTGAAGTCCGAGGTCAAGTACATAGGCGTGATCCTAGATAGGGTTCTAAACTGGGGACCTCATATAGAAAGGGTCATCGCCAGGGGGAAATGGTCTTTAATTCAATGCAGACGCGTGATAGGTGGGTTTTGGGGATTGAAGCCATGGTTTTTGTACTGGCTTTATGTTTTCCGTAGTTAGACCCGCACTAATGTATGGAACTGTTGTTTGGTAGAAAAAAAAGCTACCAAGATGGTGGTAGCTCGTCTGGCGGGTATCCAAAGGATGCCTGCCTCGCTATGGGCTTTTCCTAGTGCGCCAGGTGCAGCTCTAGACTGTTTGTCTCAATCTCGCCTCACTGTACATTTTTATTCGGGCTATTAGCCAGGAGGAGTGACTACTGTCTTCAGCAGATGGGACTCTGGTCGGGCTGCAGCAGTGGGCAATGTAGAATTATTAACAGTGAGCACCTGATTTTAGGAGGATGTTCTGCACATGATTTTTGATCAGATGCCACAATAGTTTTCCATTGACAAACCCTTTAGGATTTTTATACCCTCTAGGGATGATTGGTCGGAGGGAAGGAAACCTCTTCCACCAGCGGACCTCGAATTGTTTTCAGACGGCTCTAAAACAAAAAGCGGTACAGCCGCTGGAATTTTGGAAGTGAGACCATGTAGGGGGCTGGTGGTCCCTATGGGTCCGTATCCTACAGTTTTTCAGGCGGAGGTCGCAGCTATTATGGAATGTGCGTGTGACAATTTTCGTCTGCGATATAGGAGCAAGACGATTAACATTTTCACGGATAGTCAGACAGCACTGATAATGATTGTGTGATCAAATCCAAACTAGTCTGGGATTGCTATCAAGCCGTTTCCTCCCTTGCTAGAATGAACAATGTAACCGTTTGTTGGGTTCCTGGTCATGGGCGTATCCGTAAGAATGAAAGAGCTGTTTAGTTCGTGTTTAGGTTGTGAAATTTTCAAACCCAATTTGTAGTGAGCACGTAGGAGGTAGGACGTACACGTGTTAATATTTCCTCCAGTTCTGTAGATTAGAGGATTTCATGATGATGTGGATTATTATTATTGTTACAATTGTCATGAACTTCCTCTATTGGTAACAAACTCGTTAAATAAACTCTAGAGCTTAGCTGTAGGATTCATGTCGGGCGCTAATGACAATTTATTACAATTCTGAAAGTTACTACAAACTTTCATAGAAAAAATATTAAAAATGTCCACGTTTATTCTCCATAAATTTACTAAGTAGATCTATTGTTTCTGATTGGTACAGGTTTTACATTTTTAAAGTATTCCTAAAACAAGTTATAAATTGGGGAGCTTTTTTATGTTATTATCAAATACGTTAAACGCTAATAATACTTTTTTTCTTAACATTACACAAATATTTGCTATATCCTTTACTTTATTTTCTTACAAAGAAATTAGAAAGTAAGTATTATACTTCAAACAGAAAGTATATTTTAAAATAAAGATGGTTAGTGTTTACTGAACAGGGGTAGTATTATGAATTAAAACACGTTGCCTTTAAACTCTTGTCTGATATTGTACTATTATGTTTATTTAGGTCCTAAATCAATTAAATACGACAAGGAAACTGGTTTTACGTAAGACTATGGGTTTTAAGTGGAAATGAGAAATGAAAAGTAACAAATAAATAATGTGAAGCTCTTTATTCTCACAGGCTTTTTTATTTACAAGTTATTGCAACTATCTACTTAGTTACGATATTCAGCAGTCCATTAAATTATTAGACTACATTTCTTTTTTTTAGTATAATCTTCATTAATTGTGTTTGTGAATTTTTGAGGCAAAACAGTATTATGGATATTTTCCCAACGTTGTCTTTTATATTTCGAGGACTGTAGCCGGTCCCCTTCTTCAAGTAGAAAATATTAAAAACATTACTTTAAGCGAACACAAAGATTATACTCGGTACGTTAATCAAGGTAAACAAAATATTAACAAAATATGGGGCATATTAAAGAGAGTAGGCTACAGACTCTCAAAACGCAATTTTTATTATAATCTTAAACTGTTAGCGATATATAGCGAATATCAGTAATAATGTTATCCATAAAAAAATCTGTTCGTTTGTATAATTATTCTTGATATTTTTAAACGTTCTAAATTAAATATGAAATACTAGTTGTTATTCCATTTATATATCCGTAGATAACGCATTTGTAGGCTATCTTTAATTATCTGTATAAATAAACTAAAAAAAGACAAACTCTGAGGTACTTAATAGTCTGATGAATATAAGTATTTTAATTGCTTGACAATGGGACTTCAGTCACTAATTAATTATCCCAGCCCTCATAACAAAGCAGCCTGAAAAGATACATTGATCATCTACTTGGAAATTAAGTCACTTATACGAAGTAATTAACTGATACCACGATAATAGCAAGCAACATAAAAGATCACTGTATGACCAGCTGTGTGGTTATGGTAGTGGGATGTGGGCATTGGCGGGGCGGGGTGGGGGCAAACAGGTGCTGCCATGTCGGTCAAGGTTGCCTCCTTGGCTTATCGCACGTACTACAAGAAACGGACAGTTCACTGGGTAATATTGTTTGAAATAATGTATAGTTACAAAACGAATGCTTCGTGTGCTTTTAACGTTTTGTAAAGGATAATTAATACATAATTAATGGATTAGCTTGAGAATGAAAAGAGGAACATAAACTAAATAATAAATTAGGTTGAAGTCGTGAATTTACGTTGATAATAGTACACGAATAAAAGCTAGCAATGTATTGATATAAAGGGTTAAAAATCTGTCCAACGATAAAATATGAGTGAATATTTTAAAAGTATCATAAATAGGCTTAACAGTGATATCCGAGTCATTAATAAATAATTATTCCTCACTTTTCAGTTCTTTGAAAACATTAAGAACGATTTAAAACACACATGGGAAATTTTTAAAACAGAGACTGGTCAGAAATGTAACCATACTAATGTAGATGTGTAGTAGCAAAATAAATTTAACAGTTACTTTAAATCAGAGTATGATGTACTAAAGTAGATTTAACGATGAACCAGATAAATTTTAATCGCTAGACCAAAAAAAATC
>NW_025785685.1:0-19574 GCF_021130785.1 Homalodisca vitripennis
TTGAAAGAGTTATAAAAAAGTTGGATGGCAGAAGATGCATCTTGTTCACCCCAAAACGTCTATTTTATATCACCTACTTCCTCCAATAAGAAGTGATTTTGTTTTTGTGTTGTAGTGTCTTATACACTACACAAGCTCCACTATCGACTTCAAATACAATTTCCTTACTTTTCAACTAATAACTTTGATACCGTTATTGGCTCAATTTTATTAATCTCAGTTTCTATTTCTTTAACCGTAATAAAGATTGGTAATGTCATACACATAGTCATTGTCTTTATGTTTCCCATTGATTATCTGAACCGGACTCTGCTTGATTCTTTACTTTCCTCTACATAGTGCCTGCCCTACATTATATAAACATATTGCTTTTTATTGCTGTAAAACTGTTTCCCCTTTAGCTGAAGGCTCCTTAGACCTATTTGTAAAAACATTTGGTTTGTTCTCATTAGGTTTTGTTAACAAATTTTTTCGATCTTCAAACTCTTTCAAGGAGTCCCTTCTTTTTACAATGATTACACGTGTACTCACAAAACCGACAATTGCGATGCTGTGTGTGATCCTCGCTTGCCGCACACAATAGTCAGGTGATGTCTCCCAGCGCCTTCCCCCGCCGTCCGAATGACCGTCCTCGCTGCGATGCTCGCCGCCTGTGTCCTTTTCGGTATCGACCCGCTGCTCTGCCTCCGGTGAATACGTCCACCTGCAAGTTGTCAATCTGGGCCGCCCCCTTCTCTGCAAATTCCATTGAGCAGTATCTAGTTTGCACACCTTTTTTCATAAGTGAGGTTCTCCTCCCCCGAGAATTCTTTTCTGTAATCTGTTGGTCATCAGCAGAACCCTCGACTAATCTGTCCCTTAAGTAGTCAGGCAAATTTATCACCAAATTCACAATACCTAGATAACTGTTTTAAATGCACAATAATAATCGCTAACCGTTTCATGAACCAATTTGATTCCGCCTACTAAATTTTAAAACTTTCCGTGATAAAAAAAGGCTTGGGATGCAGATGATTCGCTTAAAGTGTCCACAATTTCCTTGTACGACTTGTCAGACGGTATTTTGTCTGGTGTAAATTAAGTCTTTCAGTAACGTATAGGTCCTTACACCCATAACTGTCAACAACGTGCTTATTTTCTTTGAATTATCGATTATCATTACAATCAATAAAAAACGTCAAATCTCTCTATAATAAGACTGCCACGATTCTTCCGCACAATCAAAATAACCCATAGACCCCGATAGTTGGCCATTTTGTTTTCTTGTACACTTCCGTAATAACTGTTGTAAAATGTCCCCCGGTAAAAATAATCGTCTAACGGCAATTAATTGCAACGATTAAAAATCAGCTTGTGCGCTGCTTACACCAAGAATAGTTTATATCGAACGGCGTTACCTTACTACTCCCGACCGTTGGAATGTTCCGGAATGTCCTTGCACATTCGCGTTTATTTTGCACGTGTTCATTTACGCTTGTTGCCCTTCCGCACTAAATCACTGTAATTCACTGTTGCAGTTGTTTTCCGCGTCGCCACTGTAAAGCGACACGTTCCACTGTTTGCAGTTGTTTTCCCTCGTCCGCCACTGTAAGCGACGTTCCACTGTTTGCAGTTGTTTTCCCCTCGTCGCCACTGTAATGTAATGCGGTCGACACTGTTCTCCTCTATGGGTCGGGAAGAATAATTAAACTACACATTTAGAGTAACATTGCTCTAGGACCGCTCGTAAAAGGGAACGGGACGGGGACGCGGAGGTTACATGACCGGTGTCTGGTGGTGGGAACTCCCGGGTGGACTGCTGGCTGGCCAGCTTGGACGTTGGTTGGTAGGGTAGTCGGCGTTGATGTTGACGTCACAGCGATGGAGCATTCCCGCCTATGAGGGCGATTTTTCCCCTTTATTCTTTTAGACCACATCGTATGTTACATCCGCCTGACCAATACCATACTGCCAACATCACTGGTTGCAGACATTAAATATCACTATGGATACCTACCAATCTTAGTACTTCTCACACTCAAATACACTACATGTGTCACAACAGGATTGGAAAATTGACAGGAAGTTAAAAGGACACTGCCAATGCATATCAAGGGGAGGGGAGCAGGGTCACTGGCAAGTTTATTCCTGAAAACCAATCCTTTTGTTTATGATGTAATTATGGTTAGTATAGTTTAAAAATGTATTTAAAAATATAAAACACTTTTATAACCAGCTTTTGCAAAATCCTTCTTTTATGGCATAAGAAATTTAAATCGTTATTCCACAAATATAATTGTAACACTAAAAATAATAAATAAAAAATGGAAAAAAATTTTTGGCAGAGCAAGTGATAGGATGTCAGAAGCAAATCTAATTTATTCATGTTTGATCTTATTTAATTTGGCGTCAATCTAAAATCTTGCTTCTCAAGTAGTGGATTATGTATTTACAAATCTACAAGCCACACATATATAAGCTAAAAAAACTAAATATATCAATTAGCTCAAAAAAATCCATACTCACGAATTTGCTTTTTCGGAGTACGTTATTAGATTGATAGTAGGATTGACAGCTTCCATGTGGGCCAAAGTCGATGTCATGGCCCAGCAAAAATAATGAACAGTAATTTACAAACATATTTCTTCTTCTGAAATTAGCCATCGAAGTGTTTTGTTCACCTTTGAACTTGCTTGCGAATATTCGCTAACTCTTTGTTGATCCTTTTTATTTCAGCCTCTTTTTGCTTTTTTACCTGGAAACATGGACTCGTTTCAAATTTTTATTTACAAAATAAAAATATTCCGTGTGATCACAAATTTCATACTGTATTCTTGTATAATTTGTTTATTTTAGTACTTATCTAGTGAATCCAGACAAATTGGATGATTTGATAAACAATAGTTTATAAAACTGAATTGGTCAAAGGAAGGTGGATTACTTTTATTGAACGGATTTAAATGATCAAATAATACTTGTTACTGCAAGTAAATTACTAAGAAGGACAATTATTTTATGTTGGAGTTGACTAACCCTTTCCTTTCCATTTATTATAAACAGTCATTAAACTGTCTGGTCTAACAAACATAACTTGTAGTAGGAATCACAGGAGCAGAGAATGGTTCCAAGTAGGTTTACATTGAGATTTATACAATTAGAGTTGTTTAAGGCATATTAAAAGGAGGTCTCCGGCACACATCCTGTTTAGTTTATAATAAAAAAGTCCAAGAGCTTTGCCCATTCCCGTTTCTCTAATCCTTTTCAGGTAACCATCAACAAATATTTCTTCCTGTGTTTAAACATAACAGCGGGGTTTTTATAGTAATATTTTCATTCAGATATTATTAATTTTTTAGCTATGATGGTAATGATTTTATTATCAATAATTTTGAAACAAAATAATCATTTAAGGGTCATTTTCAAATTGAGAAAACTAATATCATTAATGTCCCAAGGCTAATCACATTTGTGTGAATTTAAGTGAAGAAACAAAGAATAAAACTAGGCTAAATTAACAAAGCTATATTACATTACGTTACCATTAAAACAATTTAGAATATAAAAATCAAATAAATTTAGGACTATTTTTCAATAATTCCAATAAATCCCATTTTGTCCCCTCCGCTGACTGTCCTATAACAGCTAACATGGGATTTGTGAATACAAAAGATATTCAGAACAATGTTCATTCCTTGAGCTTAAGAAAAAGACTAAGTATTCCTTCAATAATGATCTTTTAAACATGTTACTGCAAAAAAAAAAATTAATTCACCTTTATAGTAAGAGATATTTTGTGTTTTATTCATGTCCCTAGACCGCTTTCTAAACATGCAACGTGTTTTAAGATTCCCGCTAAACATCGCTAATTCGGTTCCCGCATCCCTTGTCGTGTGTGTGGTGAACAGAAACTATCAGTTGGTTGTTGCAGTGATATTTGTTCACGAAATATTATACAACTGTGCTTCTAGAAACTGAATTCAAGTAAAGCATTTCTTTTGCGTACATTAATTAGAGTTCCCCTCGCCAACGGCAAATATACGAATGTTTTTACGAACTATTTATTCAGATGTTGTATTGTATTATACTATTAAATAGTAGAGACCTAACCTCAAAACACCAACGCGTACTATTGCCGCGTCATCGAATTAAGCGGGAAATACTAAAGAAATGTCCCCTCGGAAACGTCGGCGAAGAGACGATTTGCCGTCATCGTGGGGACTTAAGATTATTTTAACGACCAAATTTATTTTTAGAACATTTGTATGGTCATCTACATTTTAAATTAAGTATAGTTCATGCAAAAATAACAAATATATTTTTCATGAAAAGTTCATAACTAATATATTCCCCGTTGTTTAGACGTGAAAATTTTGTTTTGTCTTTTGCATTGCTTCTTCTGTCAAGTTAAAAAATAAACTGAAATTTTAATACCATTATCCCTCGGAATTATTAACCCTAATAAATTTAATTTCATTTTCCATGAATAAATATGTTTAGTTTATTTTCAGTATTTTAATGGGTAAAACAAAGAAGAAAAATGCTGCTGACGCACAAAAATACAGAGGGAACGAGAACTTGCTAATGCCCGAAACAGAAAATATGTCAGTGGAAAAGTTAGAAAAAAAATGTCAAAGAGACAGAGAAAGATACCACCGATTAAAAAAAGAAAAACAGATTAAGTTAGTTGCTGAAATGACTGAAAAAGAGAAAAAAGTGTGCAGAAAAATCTGGAAAGCAAGGAAAGCATCTTTAAGAAAAAAGAAGAAGGAAGAAAAATGTTGTTTTAAGTAATACCCCTCCCGAAAGCGGCACTGAAAGAAAACCTAACGCAAAATAAAAGAGACTCTCGTCAAAAAGAAATCGGCCAAAAAATTGTTAGAAAAAGACAGAGCTAAAGCTTATAGGGAACTAAAAAAACAAAAAGGAAGAGAACAATAAACTTAGGGCGAAATTGGAAAAATACAAGAAACGACTATCAGAGGGAACAAAATGGAAGAAAATTAAAAGTTGTTGCATCACCCTCCCCGTGCAAAAAGGTTAGGGGGCTGGTACGAAACGAAAAAAGTATCACCACACATTAAAAAAAGACTCTTTGTTGGTTTTGCTTTACAAAAGCAGCTGAAGTCATCAATAGAGAGTAGTGATCCTAAAAACTAAAGAGAACGCCAAATAAAGTCAAAAGTTATTGGCACAAATGTTTTCTTTACGAGAATATAGGGTCCAAAAAGAATTTACCATCCGAATTGATATCCTACAAACAAGAAATAAAAAACTGGTTGGAAACGGTTTATACTAAGTTTATGAGGAAAAGGTTACTCTACAGTAAAAGTGAAGGAAGCTTTACCAATAAGAAATTTTTTTTTAAATGATTAGTATCAAAGATGATGCCAGGCAAGAAAGACTTTATAACGAGAGGGGGTGTAAAAATGCAAAGGCGAGTATTACTGGACACTTTGGCAAATTTGCATAATAAGTTTGTACAAGAAATAAACGGAAACGTATCTTACACAAACGTTTACCCGTTGCAGGCCATTCTGGGTACAAAAGCCTAAACAAAAAGATAGAGAAACCTGCACTTGTTCAAATCATGAAAACATAAAATTAATTGTATCGGCATTGTACAACGCCAAGTCAATTTTATTTTCAAAAACCAGTGAAGTATTAAACTCTTTAGTTTGCTCAACTGAAAATGAAAAGTGTATGTATGGTCGATGTCAAAAGTGTTTATCTAACGAAGTTTATTTTGATTGAAAGATGCCCAAAAGATTATTAAAGTAAGTCAGTGGGTACAAGTAGTAGAAAAAAAAATTATTAAAGGCGAAGAGAAAGTTAAAAAAAAGTTTCAAAAGTTACTAAAGATTACGACATTGGCGAAGTAATGAAATGTTCAAGGATCAAATGATGAAACTTTAAAAAACATGTATTTGCCATGAAAGCATCAGGGGAATAAACTAAATTCTTTAATGGAGAATCTTAAAGAAGATGAACTTATGTTTCAGATAGATTTTTCACAAAACTATGTTGTTAAATGCTCGGCTGAAATTCAAAGCATGCACTTTGGTGCATCCAAACCCCAGATCTCTTTGCACACTGGAGTTATGCACTTCCATCAAAACAAAGAAGTCAGATGCAAATCATTTTGCACTGTATCGGATGATATAGATCACGTGTCATATGCCGTTTGGGCCCATTTGCAACCCATTTTAGAAAACTGCTGCAAAAGATTTCCCTAAAACTAAGATGATATATATTTTTTCCGACAGCCCATCGTCCCAGTACAGAAATAAGACAAAACGTTTATTTCATGAAAGAAAAAATTGCCAAAAATGTTTAAAAAATTACAAATTTTTCTCTTGGAAATTTTATGGAATCAGGCCGCGGCAAGGGTGCCATGGACGGAGTCGGGGCTCCTTAAAAAGAAATGCGGACCAACACGTTCTTCATGGTAAAGGACATCATGTCTGCAAAAGATTTGGTAGAGGCATTATTTTAAGCTCTACGAACATCATAGAAGTGCTTAGTTCTGACATTAAAGCATTTAAAAGACAAGTCCCAGAAAAATTGCCAGCAATTAAAGGTATTATATGGGCATTCGACAATTGTTCTGGAACAGCAAATATTTCTTTGGAAGAAAGCTATCTTGTTTTGAATGTGAAAACGAGTGTCGTCATTTTCACTTTAATATTATAGAAAATGTAATGGAATCCAACAAAAAGGAAAAGTTGCCGACAAAAGTTAGGCTCAGGGTGTCTGATGTTTATAGTTCAGAAGATGAGAGTGAAGAATCGTCAAGTGTACAAAAAAACAATAACTTTTAATTCCAACTATGGCTATGATGACCTGAAACCTGGCACTTTTGTAGTAGTTTCATTTGAAATGGGGAAAACTAAAAAACAATTTGTTGCGGTGATACAAAGTGAAATGTCCAATGATATGGAAATTTGAAGTTTTGTTTATGAAACAAAACAAAGGGATGCCAAAACGTTTCAGCCCGATCAAAACGACATTGCATGGATTTGCTTTCCCCAAATTTTGGGAACATTGCCAACTCCAAGAATGTCGTTTCAGGCGGAAAGGTTGTTTTATAAATTTAACGGGCCAGTTTCTTTGTAAGGTGTTTTTTAAGTACAATTGTGTAGTCATCATTATTTTTATTCATAAAAAAGTTGTGAAAGTTTTTTTTTAGTAACTAAGAAATTCAGCAATATTAATAGTGTATATGTGATTTTCAACAAAGAACGTAATTTTTTATGTGCTAATTGATTATTTTTTTACATGGAGTAACATTTGCTAAACGTGACCATGAGGTAAGTTTATTCAAACTTGTTTTGAAATTCATTATCTCTTCTGTTGAGCATTGTATTTGGCTTCCATATTCATGGTACAGTGACAGGCTGTCCTTACTAATATGTTTATGTTCTATGATCAGCTAAAAACGAGAAAAAGCAATGAATAAAAAACATCGTTCATGGAACGGTAATTAAAATATTAAAGCAAATGATCGTATAGCAAGTGATTGTCGTATCTTCGCCGACGATCTTTGTCTCCTCGCCGACGCCATTATCTCCTCGCCGATGCTTGTCCCCTCGCAGACGATGTTCTTTTACTCATTAAAATGAAAATGCTTGTTTTATTAAAGACAAGTTTGTGACATAATACTCACAATTATAGTAATAAACAATTTTGTATATAGTTTTTTAATCCAAATAATGTCATAATTATGTATTTTTGAAATTTTGTGAATTTTTTCAGCTTTTCTGATTTGATTACAGTTTTTATGGTAAAAATATGTGTTTTTGTTAATAGTTGTATAATTTTCTTAGACATTTATGTTCCCAAGGATAGTAATTAGCCAATCCTATACCAATTAACCATTTTAGCCTTAAGCACTAAATATATTTGAGTAGATATTAGGGATAATCTCAGCGAGGGGACCAATTTTAAGCATGTGCTTCTATAAATAAAACAAAAATACAAATGTTTGTAGAAATTAAGCTCTGTTACTTCAGGGTATTACTAGGTTAAGTACAGAATATATTAAGGTATAGTTTTCATTTTTTTCATTTAACACAAATAATTTTTTTTACACATCATATTAGTTCTCAATTTGAAAATGACCCGTTAGCCAAACTATATATTAAAAACTATTGTTACGGCCCGGTCTTAGTGCTTTACTTTATTTGTTTATTAGATATAGTTCATTTATGTTAGGTATAAAATATATTTGTAATTAGTTTAGTATCTTACTGTTAGTTTATTATTGTATTGTTAGAGGGGAGAATTGTTGTCTTAGATATTACGGGTGACATCCCTAATATTTATGACAAGGTCGCCTGGAGGTATGGAGTTCTTGTTCTCAGGGCGTGGGAGGCGACAGAGCTTTCACTCCCATTGTTAGAGGTGGCCTTCCACGAACCAAGGGATGTTACCCCCAGGTTTATGGTAGGGTCGCTTCAGGGCGGGAGGGGCTGGCCCTCACGCCTCGTGGGAGCAAGAAAGAACCTTTACCTGGGACGAGGGCCTAGAACGAGTCTCCTCTAGTCAGTTCTTCATTGTTACTCCGGAGGCGTAGGGTAGAGAGCACACAGCTCTCTACATTACATATAGTTTAGGACAGCTAGCGCCAGCTAGCTGTATTACAATACAGTCCGCTTATTCCACTTTTTGTATTAACATTTTAGTTTGAGTAAATACAAGTTCAGTTCGTTCAAAAACAATTAGTGTTTCATTTCATATAAATATTCCAGGTATTCAAGGCCCGTCATGCGCGCCGCCAACATGGTCCTACAGGGCCGGATTACTTTATAGAACACTTTAGACAGCATAGTCCAATCGTACCAGAATGTTTTATAGAACATTAGTGAACAGTGCATTATTTTCGTCAACATAGACTACCAGTGTCAACAGTGCAACATCGGAGGACTTGGAACATAGTGACAGTGCCATCGACCAGTGGTGTTTCCAGTAACCAACAGTGGGATACCTAATTCGTCGTCAAGTAAGTCCTTTCCAATTCCATATTACTTATTCCAGTTATTCCTGATAGTTCAAGCAAGCTAACATGTCAGATCGAATTAAGAAAATTTATTGCCAAGCGAGCAGGAATTAAATCTAAATTAACTCGATTTAGGACTTATGTTGATAGGATTGAACCAATCTGAAGATCCTTCACAATTCGAAGACAGATTCAGTGTATTTAGGGATTGTTTGTCGGAATTTGAGGCAGTCCAATCAGAAATTGAATTAATAGACACCGACAGCAATCATGACGTAGAAAGAGAGTCCTTTGAAGACTTATACTTTGAATTGTTGGCTAGGTCAAAGGCTCTCCTTCCCAAACAAAATTCAAATCATACAACTTGTTCACGGCCAAAATTCAGTTTCTGAACCCTCATCAGCAGTACAAATTAAACTACCGACAATCAATCTGCCTACCTTCAGTGGGAGATACGAAGAATGGGTTCAATTTTACGAATTATTTAATTCAATCATAGAAGAAAACACGTCACTTTCACAAATCCAAAAGTTCCACTACTTAAAATCAACATTGCAAGGTCCCGCTCTCAACATAATAGAATCTTTAGAATTGTCATCGTCAAATTACGACACAGCCTGGACTCTTTTGAAGAATAGATTTGACAACAAGCGTGTTATTGTCAATAATCACGTGTCGTCACTGTTTGAAGTCAAAAAACTTGACAAAGAGTCCGGGGCAGCAATGAGAGATCTTTTAGATACGGTTAACAAACATTTGAGAGCACTCAAATGTTCTTGGTCAACCAACCGACCAATGGGACACGCTCTTGGTTCACATGATCGTCCAAAAACTAGATCTGGCCACCTTCAAATTATGGGAAAACCAATTAGTCACCACAAAATTGCCCACGTTTCATCAGTTGACATCATTCCTAGAAAATAGGTGTAACCATTTTAGAAGCTATTGATCTAAATAGACCTTTAAACAGTAACACAAGTTTTAAACAAAGTAGTAATAAATTTAAATTCAAACCATCAACAACTCAAAAAACCTTCTAGTTCATTTTTCAGCAACATAACCATGTTGCCCCTTATGCAAAAAGGGTCATAAAATATATCAGTGTGATAGGTTTCAAAATATGCCCTGTATTATCCAGACTACAATCAGTGAAAGATTTAGGTCTATGCATTAACTGTCTATCACATACGCATATTATCAAAGACTGCAAGTCAAATGGTTGCAAAACTTGCAGCAAAAAACACAACACACTTTTACACCTTCAAAAGGACCACTCCAACAGCAAAAATTTAAATTTTGAGTCAAGAAAAAGTAAACGGTTCATCCTGCAGCCTTAACGTCTAATGTTACTGACAAACACATTCTCCTCTCAATAGCAGTAGTAGATATAGAGAATAATAATGGCGGGACAACAGCGTGCAGAGTGTTGTTGGGATTCGGCTTCACAGTCGAATTTCATTACAGAAAGGATGGTGAGAGCATTAAATTTGCAAAAGGTACGCTCAAACATCCAAATCACTGGCATCGGAAATAGGCAGGCCTCCATCTCACACATTGTCTATTGCACCATCCACTCACAACATAGTGCTTACAAAACTACATTAAGCTGTCTCATTTTACCTAAAATAACTAACGATTTGCCCCACACTCAGATTGACACAAGCAATTGGAATCTGCCATCAACAATGACTCTAGCAGATTTTAATTTTAACTCACCAGGGCCAATAGACATGCTTATAGGAGCAGAGCTCTTTTTAGTTTATTGTGTGTTGGACAGGTGAGACCACCACAGATCGGCGCCAATTTTCCAAAAGACATCATTAGGTTGGGTCGCCTCTGGTAGGGTGGCTACTAGGAAACAACAACCAACCTTGACATGCAATTTATCTATAGATGATCAAGTAACAAGGCAAGTGCAACGTTTCTGGGAAATTGAAGATTGTGACGTTCACACATCCCCAGCCAGTCAAACTACCACGTGTGAACGGATGTTACACAGAAACAACGTACAGGGATTCTACAGGCAAATATGTTAGTTTAACTTGCCATGTAGTGATGACATAAATGGTCTAGGTGAGTCCAAGAAAACAGCTGAATCTCGATTTAGTCAACTGGAAAGAAAATTAGAAAGAGATCCCAATCTACATGCAGCATATTCACAATTCATGAATGAATATGAAGCACTAGGGCATATGGAAGCGGTAGAACCCAACGTGAAGCCAGTTGGTCCAGTATATTACATTCCGCATCTACCTGTCGTTAGAGAAGACAGTTCAACAACGAAGCTCAGAGTTGTATTTGATGCTTCGGGCCAAAACGAGCAGTGGTCGATCATTAAATGACTGTCCTTTTAGTTGGTCCTACCATTCAGCAAGATGTCTTCTCAATCTTAGCAAGATTTCGATATCATACCTTCATATTAAGTGCAGATATAGAGAAAATGTACCGCCAGGTATACATTAATGAGAAACAACTGGACTTACAGCGCATACTATGGAGACAAGGTAGAGATCAACCTCTAAAAGTCTATAGGTTAAAAACTGTCACCTATGGTACAGCAGCAGCACCCTTCTTAGCAATCAGGACCCTCCATCAAACTGGCCACAGATGAACGATCAACATATCCTATAGCCTCATCTATAGCGCTATCAGATTTCTATGTAGATGATCTTATGACAGGTGCAAAAACACTCGAGGACGCTAAAGTCATTCAAACACAAATGTCGCAAATGCTTAACTCAGGAGGATTTAATTTAAGAAAATGGAATTCAAATTCGAAGGAATTGTTGGAAACAATCCCAGATAAAAATAGAGCGACAACAAGAACAAAATAAACAGTACAAAGTGCTTGGTATGTGGTGGAACTCTGAGACCGACATGTTCCATTACGCATCTACTGAAAGAAAGCTACATGACAAGATATCAAAGCGTTCTGTTCTGTCAGAAATAGCCAGTTTATTCGATCCTTTAGGACTTGTAGGGCCTGAAGTTTTGAAATTCAAACTATTCATGCAAGAGTTGTGGGTAAGAGATCTGAGTTGGGATGAATCTCTTCCATGTGATCTTCATACTTCGTGGCAGACACACCGACAACAGCTCTCAACTTTGAAACAACTTCAAATACAAAGGCACATCACAGTAGGTCAACGCAATCCAAAAAGAAATACATGGGTTTTGTGACGCCTCAGGAGAGGGCGTATGGAGCATGTGTGTACATACGAACAACCGATACTGACGGACGCGTGTCAACACAATTATTATGCTCAAAATCTAGGGTATCACCACTTCAAAAAATGACCATTCCTAGATTGGAATTGTGTGCCGCGCTTGCTACTATCGAAACTTGTAACTAAAGTATTGGATACTGGCATTAAAGTTGATGGATACACACTATGGACCGGACTCCTCAATAGTTCTGGCTTGGATCACTTCATCAGCATCAAAATGGAAAATTTACGTTGCTAATCGGGTGAAAATTATTCAAGAATTGACGACTGAAAGATGTAGTTGGAGGCACGTAAGGAACCAACGACAACCCAGCAGATCTGATATCAAGAGGTTTAAATCCGATTCAAATTATCGCTAACAAATTATGGTGGCATGGCCCAGAATGGTTAATACAAAATTCTAGTGAATGGCCCAAATTTGATTTGAGTACAATTTTCAGATGTACCAGAACAAAAACTAATACCAACTACATTGGCGGTTGTCAGCACTGAGCCACTAATAGATGTTGCAAAATACTCATCTTTAAGCAAACTCACAAGAGTTACAGCGTATTGTCTTAGATTCATCAGCAACCTGAAGAATTCACATCATAAACTTACAGGTCCATTAAACTACAGAAGAGCTCAACCATGCCACAAATCATCTCATCAGAGCAGAACAGGAACATTACATGAGAGAAGATTATAATAGGCTCATGGAAGGAAAGAAGATTAGGAAAGACAGTCCATTGTGGAATCTTCAAATCTTTTTTTGGTCCCGAGAAACTCATCAGAGTAGGCGGGAGATTAAAACATTGCAGAAATCAAAATAGATCAAAAACATCCCATTGTTTTACCATACAAGTCACATCTAACAGAACTTATTTTTCGTCATGAGCACATCAGACTTCTGCATGCGGCACCTCAACTGCTGCTTGCATCGTTGCGGCAACGATATTGGCCCCTTAATGGACGAAATTTAGCAAGACGTACCACACACAGTTGCGTCAAGTGTTTTAAGGCTAATCCAAAAACAACGCAACCTCAGATGGGTGACTTACCATCAGATCGAGTACGCCCATGTCGACCTTTCAGTAATACTGGCACTGATATCAGCGGCCCAGTATATATTAAAGCCTCAAAAAGACGAAACAGTCCTACATCGAAGGGATACATAGTGATATTTGTATGTCTTGCAACCAAAGCTGTTACATTTAGAAGTAGTAACAGACATGACCAGTGAAGCATTTATAGCAGCATTCAAGAGATTTATTTCACGACGAGGAAATTGTTACAAACATGTACTCGGACAATGGCACCAATTTCGTAGGCGCAGAGAGAGAGCTTCGAGAGCTTCAAGATCTGTTTACAAACGAAGAACATCAGAGAAGAATCGTCGAAGAATCAACCGCTCACCTCATTAAGTGGCACTTCATTCCACCCCGATCCCCTCATTTCGGAGGCTTATGGGAAGCTGCTGTTCGGTCAGTGAAACATCATTTGAAACGAGTTGTAGCCAACGCCTCACTCACCTTCGAGGAATTTTACACTACTTTAACAATGATTGAAGCTTGCTTGAACTCTCGTCCTCTCACTTCCCCTTTCCACTGACCCAAATGACCTTTCCACCATTAACCCCCTGGTCACTTTCTCACTGGTGATGCTTTAAACCGCATTACCTGAACCGAACATTTGTTACATTCAATTAAACAGGTTGTCACATTGGCAGAGGGACACAGCAGATTGCGCAAGCACTTTTGGACACGATGGTCCAAAGAATATCTGTCTCTCTTACAACAACGGCCAAAGTGGAGATCAGAAGCAGCCAACATCCAGCTCAATCAACTAGTTCTCCTGAAAGAAGACAACTTCCCCCTCTCAAAGTGGGTTACAGGTCGAGTGGTGGCGGGTCCATCCTGGAGCGGACACAATAGGATCCGAGTCGCCACCGTAAAGACGTCGTCTGGCACCTTCAGGAGAGCAGTCAACAAGCTATGTATCCTCCTCCTAGAAACCTAATACAGTGCAAGAGTGTAATGTGTAAAGCGAAGGTCAGTGTATTCCGTGTATATAGTTAATCATACATTTAACATCATAGTGACCTCAAATACTCGTAGTGTAGTCCTGTTGTTATAGCATAGCTTAGTTTTAGTAGTAATTTTCAATTATAGTAGCGAAGTTCAAAGACACATATCCAATTGTTTGTAGTTTCTATTCAGTCGTGGGTATTCTACTCAAACCGTGTCATCATTTCTAATTACAAACTGTCTATGTTTAATTGTGTATTTATAACAGATTGATTTATAGTTGAATATTTCATTGTATTTGTTTCAATTTCAATATTTTCATAATCTTTGTTGTTATTAACTCTGTGTAAAAACTATAGTAAATGTAAATTAGATTTTCAATTTAATTATCCCTTGTTCTGCTTACTACCATGTTTAAGTTTTGTCTTGTACACATACATTTTATAGATTTATATTTTGATTAGTATTGTTCCATTGTTTAGTTTCATTGTTTCGTCCTGCACATGTGTCATTAGTAGAAATTTAGAATGTTTAATCACATAGCTTCAAACAAATCAATTAGTTTTGAAATCAATATTTCAAGGCGGGGAGTATGTTACGGCCCGGTCTTAGTGCTTTACTTTATTTGTTTATTAGATATAGTTCATTTATGTTAGGTATAAATTATATTTGTAATTAGTTTAGTATCTTACTGTTAGTTTTTTATTGTATTGTTAGAGGGGAGAATTGTTGTTGTTCTTAGATATTACGGGTGACATCCCTAATATTTATGACAAGGTCGCCTGGAGGTATGGGAGTTCTTGTTCTCAGGGCGTGGGAGGGCGACAGAGCTTTCACTCCCATTGTTAGAGGTGGCCTTCCACGAACCAAGGGATGTTACCCCCAGGTTTATGGTAGGGTCGCTTCAGGGCGGGAGGGGCTGGCCCTCACGCCTCGTGGGAGCAAGAAAGAACCTTTTACCTGGGACGAGGGCCTAGAACGAGTCTCCTCTAGTCAGTTCCTTCATTGTACTCCGGAGGCGTAGGGTAGAGAGCACACAGCTCTCTACATTACATATAGTTTAGGACAGCTAGCGCCAGCTAGCTGTATTACAATACAGTCCGCTTATTCCACTTTTTGTATTAACATTTTAGTTTGAGTAAATACAAGTTCAGTTCGTTCAAAAACAATTAGTGTTTCATTTCATATAAATATTCCAGTATTCAAGGCCCGTCATGCGCGCCGCCAACAACTATTGTCATAGTAATATACAACTATAAAAAAAAGAAATTTAGTTCTAAGGCACACACATCCAGTGTCATAACTAACATCAAAATCTTCCAGTTCACACCTGTGTTGAAACGTTGCTTAAACATTTCCTGCTATGTTTCAAAGACATAGTAAAACAGGCTATATGCATTATTAAATACCATCTTCAATACAGTCTGATTCCTTAATTAGTTTTACAAAGTGGTGGCCAAACAGGTTTATCGCAAGAATGATTCAATTAAAAGAATCAGTATATAAATAGGACTTGCCTTGGGGGAGGGGAGGTTGAAGGTGAGCGTTGAATCTTGATTGAAAGAGCATATTGGTGGGGGATAATGGAACAAAATCTAAAATTTGGAATAAATTAAGGAATATGGTAAGTTTAGGTTTCAAATTTAAAAAATTTAACTGGTATATTTCAAGCATTGTATGAATATTTTTTTGTTTATGGCTTTTGTGAGGGGGCTAAGTAATTTCCCTATTACTTATATCCCTATTCCCCCTCATATTGTTTTACACCACAGGAAAGAGGGAGTGGACAAGCAAAGAGAACTTCTTCTTAAGGGCATAGTAAAAATGATGTTGAGGTACAGTTTTTTGCCCAGATTAATACTATAATCTGGCTAAGGGGGGGGGGGGGGGGGTTGTGGCTTGTCCATTCCTAAACTCTAAAAGCATTCCATCGTGGAAAAACTAGAAGAAAAATATTCCTTGCCAACATTCACCTGGTAGAAGGCCACATACTGGGATCAATCAAAAAGGGTGGTTAAAAATGGCCCAACAAAATAAATGGATAACATTTTGCAGGACTTTCTGCCTGAACCACCAACAGGCGACAGGAGGAAAAGTGAGAAGTGACAATGATGAATAGCTGGAGTGCCAACATTGATGAACAATGTTAATGTAATTTATACTATAAACAGATTTAATTTAGCTATTTAAGTAAATCTAGTAAAGCTTTAATTTTAGTACAATCTAAAATTATAAACATTTCTACTAATAACAAAACCAACTGTACTTAAACAAAAAAAACAAACTGAATCAAAGCTATATTTTATATAAGTCAATTGATGGAGAAATAAAAAATGGGGGTATGAAAATAAAATTATGAAATAGTGCAATTTTTTTTGATTAAGAAATATTACATTCATTTAATTATATGCAGACATTCTAGATGATGTCTCTTAGCCGGAAATACTTAGTAAAACAAGTTACTTCAGGTTATATACTGTATTCAAAAGCTCTTGGCATCATGAGGAATTCTAACTTCTGTTAATATTATCTACTTTTCCAAAGCTTAACTTCAAATCTTCCAAGGACTAAAATTTTGTTAGAATTGCAGTAACTTTTGCAAGGATTCACAATCTAATCCCCATATCTATAGTGAAAATATTCAGTTTTACAGTTGTAGTGAGAGGGAAGAGTTAATTCTCACACAGAGATAGCAGCTGGCTAGTGGGCTCGTTTAACTGTGGCTGACTAAACTTTCTTCTACTCCCATTTCTGACCTTTTGCCTTCACTGTTCAAACCAATAATAAAAATGTGATAACATTTTATTTCCCTTCAAAAACAATACAATATTGCATCTAACATTATCATAAAACAATCTAAAAATAAATACCCCTTTTGCATCTTTGTGAAAACATATATAATACTTAACTTTAAATTTAAGCCAAAATGTATTAATACAATTTAGCACAAAGCTTTGTAAGAATAATCAATAACCCTGGAAGCTGGCAGTTACATTACTCTGGTGGTTGGGCTAATTTTAGCACTTTGTACTAGCCACTTTGTAGCAGTTTTAAATTTATTAAGAAAACAACAAATTACTTTTATTATACTGTTTTGTATACATTCCTTTTTCTGTGTAGACTGTCGAAAAATACATCATGATTTGATCAAACTATTTGGATTACTAGATCTAACAAATGTTATTCCTATTTATTCAAGGACAATGTCTAGGAACCGCTTTTTGCTGATTAACATTTTTGTACATCAAAATTTATTAAGAAAACAACAAATTAATTTTATTGATACTATGTTGTATATCTTCCTTTTCTGTAGAAAAATAAATTCATTATTTGATAAAACTATTCGGATTACTAGGCCTAACAAAGATATTCCTTTTTATTCAAAGGACGGTGCTTGAGAACCGTTTTTTGCTGATTATAATTTTTCCACATATGACCACTCTGCACACCCTGCCCAGAAAAATCCATAACTATAGCTCTGAACATCACTCCGATTTTATTCAGTACTTACTGAATAAAAAGCACACACAATAAATATAAAATTCCAATGTTATGTCA
The DNA here is from genome assembly GCF_021130785.1 of Homalodisca vitripennis. Lineage (NCBI taxonomy): Eukaryota > Metazoa > Arthropoda > Insecta > Hemiptera > Cicadellidae > Homalodisca > Homalodisca vitripennis. The sequence goes on from NW_025785685.1 coordinate 17,766, forward strand.
GCAAACAAACCATATTTTTTCATGTAGGACTGTACAGTGGTGCAAATTACTTCTAGCTATTAGGCCTAATGAAAATAAAGATGATGAAGTGGAAGCTTATGATTACAGATTGTTCACTCACCGTATGGTCATGGATGTTATGGGAAACCCGCAGCTGTCTAGATAAAGCCAATCACCTACTTAAGGACAAGTTTTATACCAAGTTTCCCCTAGCTAAAGCTCCTCTTGAAAGATACACCTTTTTAACTGGGACAATAAATAAGAAGACGAAGTTATCTGTCTAAAACCATAACAACAACAAAGCTAGGAGAGAGGGAAAGTATTTAAAAGTGAGAGCTGTTGTTAGTTGGATATAGGCAGAAGTGAATAGAAAAACCAGTGTTAGTCATTACAACAGCATTTCATGCAGAAGACAGAATTGTGATGTGTAAACATGAAATAATGGGGAAGAACAATACTATTGATACACAAACTATACCGTAGGTGGCATTTATATAAGCAGCAGATCAGTGTATCACTTATCTTGCAACCAATTTCCAAATATTACAAGACATTTTTTCAATTTTATAGACTTATGCATGTTCACTACCTGGACTTTGCATTCTTTGAATACTGATAGGCCCAAATAAAGAAGAGAGTTCCATTTTGAAGTAATCAATTCTTTGGTAACTTCAGAAATGCCTATTCCTCAACCCGTTGGTGATGGTGTGTACCGACAAACATTTGCCAGGAAAAAACGGTAAAGAATGTGTTGTGTGTAACATCCCAGGGGGAGGTAAAGAAAAATTCAGATTACTGGTTTGTCCTGGATGTAATGCAGGAAGTCCACAAGTTTGTGTTATTTTTTTTTTTTTTTTTTTTTTTTTTTTTTTTTTTTTTTTCATTTTTTTTTTTTTTTTTTTTTTTTTTTTTTTTTTCTCCAGACTTGAACACTAAACAAGAGATATGTCTGAGGACCGCAAAGAGGCGATTGTTGGAAACCATAAGAGATCTGGTACCGGATCGGATGCAAAGGATTTGTTTGTTAAATATATATGTTTTCTTTCTGGCTAAACATTTTTACTTGTATTTAAAATATATCATGTTCATTTTTTTTTACTTTTTGTTAACAGCATGTCCATTGCATAAATAAAGATTTTTTAATTGGTTTAAATCTTCTTTAAATCGAAAGAATTACAATTATGTAAAAATTGGTATACATAATTTGTGAAACAGGTAATTCCCCCCCCCCCTATATTCGTAGAAGATATAAGAATCCCTATAAGATTCAGAAATTTAGTCCAAGTCCCATGTTGGGCGGACTACTAAGGTAAAGTAAACAGTTTGTGATTTTTTTGTGTACGCCACCATACAATGCTCAAAACAGGGAAAATGTCTTGTAAATTGGTCAATCTGTATATGGCATAGGACTACTCTAAACTTTCCCCTTTTGGTTTAAAAGAGTTTATGGCAAGTTCTAGATATAATTACATTAATTTATAGTATTTATCTATTAATTGTAGTGCCTTATAATGAGGGTCAAATGTTAAATTTTGAAGGAAATCCAAATTATACAATTGTTTGTAAATACAACCTTCTTGTTGTTGATTGTTCACTCTTGTTAACATAAACATACTTTATTAATAGTCAATTTTATTAAAAACTATTGTAAAATAATTATGTTGGTTACTACAAGTAAGGAGTGTATCTGAAATGATAAGTTTTGACAAAACTAATTTGTATATTTACGTGATTTATAGTTTGCACTAGGCTACGCCACTATTATGTGAATGGAAGCTCTTCAAAATTAACCTTTAAAAAAGATTAAAA